>NC_056733.1:1764576873-1764660094 GCF_019279795.1 Protopterus annectens
CAAAAATTTGCTAAAAGGTAGATGCCTTTTTTGTTTTTTAGCCCCATAACATAAATCCAAGGAAAAAAATTTTCCAGTAGGAATTTCCATCAGTTCGCTCTGTGACAAGTTTCTCAGACGGGAAAATATTTTGAAAGTAGGTTTTGAAATGTTTCCCTTATAGCAATTCTGAAAGTCCAGAGGAGAAGAGAAATTTATCCCCATGTCAGAGGAGATCTTCCCATCCAGTTCGCTCTGGACAGAGTTTCCTTCAGCACAGGGAAAAATACGGTGGTAGTAGTATTGATACATTAGGTTTTGAAATGTGTGCCTTATAGCAATTCCTGAATCTGCAGCTCCAGAAGCTCCCTCCAAGACATGAGAAAAATCAGCCTCATGGAAGCACTCCATAGGGACTGAAGGGTTGCCAGCTGCAAAGCAGCAGTCTTGCCCTCTGCAGATGCACAACCCAAGAGAGCACTCGACAACGCATTGATAAAGTCCCTCTAACATCTTGTTACATGTGCCAAATAATTCAGTGACCAGGGGGTAAATATCACTGAAGAATAAAACACCCTTCCAAAATCTGTACCTTGCACACACTGTTCGGGGGATGGACTGAAGAACTCTTAACATCCTTTCTTGGTGGCTGCTGCTACCACCATAGCATGCAACTGGGGACACTCACTCCAATTAGCACAATCCTTTGGTGCAACCAAATACTTATCGGGCCTCTTGGGAATTTGCTTAACACTGATCCTCCCAAGCTTCCAAGGGGGACTATGCAGTACACAGCTAAGCTGTTCCAAAACCCTGAAGAAATACTAACTCCTCCTGGGAAGGGGCATCAAAAGACCATCCCCATATCGTCCATCTTAAAAAGCTCAGAGGATTTCAATGAAAGCAACATCAATGGGTGATTGGGGAACCCCTCCCCTGCAAAGTCAGGTTAGTCAAAGATTCCTGCAGGGAATCTAAGTGCCTCCTTTTGCAAGTATGTTTCCAAGGGAACTCTCCTGTAGAATGCTGCGGGGGGGGACTTGAAGTCTGAACAGAGTCCTGGATGAAAACAGTCTCCAGGCTGTTAAAGCTGGCTGTTCCAATGGGACAGCATGAAAAGACTATGCACCCAAAGTGAACAGCTGAGAAGGGGTAGACCCAAGGGGAGCAAGGATGCCTTATCCATGGAGGTGAAAACAACCTCTCCACTCCTTGAAAAGCAGAAGTCATGGGGGAACCAAGATCTGACCTCTGTGCTGAAGCCACCTGCCCAGGATGGCTCAAAGCATCCCCACAATCATGTCTCAGAGCAGAACTGTCCAGCTTCGAGAACAGTCGAACCCAACCCCCTGGATCTGGTACGAACATTTTGGCTCAGAGATCCCTCTGACACCGTATGCGCCATCTGAATTAGAATGGGGCTGGAGTCAAAGGCCTGGACTTTAGATCAGAAGTGCGCGTGCACACCAAAGACAGACACACACATTCTTGGAAAGTCTAGTATAGGGGAGGATAAAGGGAGTCGAGGTAAAGAATTGTACACTAAAAAGGAAGAAAATGAGAAAAACTTAAACTCATCTGCTCAAGAACACAAGCTACGGGGGACCACATCCAAATTATGAAGCAGCAAAAATATCAGAAACAATCTAAGGTAAGGAAGGTACTATGGGCAATTAGGAAAGCTTGAGCTATGGAGCCAAAGCCTGAGGTCAGAGAGAACCCCATCAGCTGAGGGACAGATGAAAAGGACCATCAGATCATGACAGTAATATTCCAGGAAGGTAATAGTTCTCTGACTAGCAACATTAGAAAAAAATGGTTTTCAAGAAGGCCTTAGGAGATTCTCAAAGGCTTGCCATTCTCACTTACATGGAAACTAGAGATAGTTGCCCAATTGCATTTGGCTAGTGGTCTAGCATCCATGGATACATACCAATAGAAGGTCTAGCATCCATGGAGACGTACCAATAGAAGCCACAGGAAGGAAGAACATGTTTGTTGAGGCCAGAAAGAAGGAATGAGGATCATTTTGGTGTTAAACAAGTTCATACAAAAGCAAAAATGTGCATTAAAAGGTTGTCAATGCTGGCTGGAGGAACCATTTGAGTAATCAAAACAGATCTGTTCAACTTGTCCGCCAGTACACTGGTTGACCCTGGGATCTGCACTGCTTGGAAAGAGTTATGAAGATATAGCCCATTGCCAGACTCTGATGGCTTCGACAGAGGTTAATAGCATGTTCGTTCCGTTTGATGTACCAGACCACTGACAGCAAGTACAGATATCACACCCTCTAGGAAGGACTTCCTGAAAAAGACTGCAACTGGGAGGACTACCCTCATCTCCAAATACTGATAAGAAGGTTGACCTCTGTATGTGACCAAGTGACATGGACAGTCTTCCCTTTGAAATGCCCACACCATCACAGATGGGAAAGCATCCTTAACTACTGCCATGGGTGGGGGTCCATAAGGAATGGATGCCCTTCCACCATTGAAGGGGAGGATTATCCACCAAGATGGAGTTTCCTGCAAGTTTGGAGTAAGCATAATTTTGGCGTGAAGTGGATGATACATTTGGTATCATTGTACAGCTACCGTCCACCAAAGCATTATGAGGACTGCGGATGCCATTAGGCCCAACAGGCAAAGAATAAGTCATGCTCGTGGGTAGAGATGGAGAACTTCAGTGGCAGTGACAGCACCCTGGAGTTGGGAAGTAGAGTGATCTGCAAGCTTGTGTCTGGGTGACATACGATACATTCTTCTGACAAAAAAAAGAATGTATGTACTCACCATAACGTTCCATGTTTGTTGTCCTTGATGTCACCTTCCTTCTTGCTGTTTGGGTTCGGAGCAGATACTCCGCTCCGACTCGGCCGTACACTATAGCTCGAGAGCTTTAACTTGCTAGAGGCTAGATCCCTATACCAGCACGCCTAGCAGAAGTTACCTAGATCTCGTTTGAGATAACCCAACACTAGACCATATAAATAGACAAGAGATATACTCTTCTTTATGTAGCAAATGACACCTACATATAAAGGTGTGATTCCTCCATAATAGTAAAAGTACTAGACTGAGACTAACCATAAGGTATGGTATAAAGGAAACTCAGCCAGTATAGCCAATAAAACAAGGGATTCCTCTTGATCCTCCAGGAAGGGGGAAGGAGGGAGGGACGTAAGGACAGCGAGATCAAGGGCAGCAAACACGGAACGTTATGTTGTCCATATCTCTACTTTGTTCTTGCTGTTTGGGACAGCATCCCTAGCACCCAATTCTTGGGTGGCTTACTGGAAAAAAACTTCAGGACCGTGGAAACAAAGGATACCCTGTTCCAGGAGGCCACATCTACTTTGTAATGAGTGACAAAAGTATGAGGATTAGCCCACGTAGCTGCTACACTGAATCTGGCTTGAAAGGCAATAGAGGTAGATAAGGACCTTGTTGAATGCCCTTTAAAATATGTCTAAGAGTTGCATAATCAAAAACTTCCAAGGAAAATTCTAGTGTCTGAAAGCCACTTTGATAAAAAGTCACCTTTGAGAATGCACAACCTCTTACTGTCCGCCAAGGATATGAATTGATCAGATTTTCTAAATTCCTTGGTCCTGTGTAAATAGAAACATTAACGATCTATGAACATCCAATTGATGCTTATACTCTGCCTTGTTGCCATGACTGGGGAAAAACACAGGAAGGTATGGATTGATTCCAACAGTAGTCAGAACATACCTTAGGTAAGAAGGAGTGGTTGGTTCTGAGAGAAACCTGTTCTTTATGGAAAATCAAGTATGGGAGACGAATAGATAAGGCCTGTAATTCTGAAACCCTTCTAGCGGAGGTAATTGCAACCAAGAAAAGGGTCTTCCAAGTCAGAAATTTGAATGGACACAAAGCAGATGGTTGAATGGACACAAAGCAGATGGTTTGAAGGGAGGAAGAAAGTCTAAAACTAAAATTTAGATTCCAGGGGGAAAGAGGTTCTCTTATCAGAGGTCTTAATATGGGGTAACACCTCTTAGGAATGCCTTGCATAACCTACGGGACATAACATTGTAACATTTCTCCCACATGGAAATTTGAAATTACATCTAACTGAACTCTGATAGTAGCTGCAGCTGCTACTTGGTCAAAGGTTACAGCAAGAAAAATTCAATAATCTTTGAAATGGGAGCAGTAGCGAAATCAACCTGATTTGCCTGCCCAACAAGAGAACCTCTTTGATTTACTAGCATAAAGTCTCCTAGTAGTGGGCTTATGGGAGGAAATCAAAATGTGTTTAACTGCTGGAGAAACATCAGGAAGCCTGAAGCGGAGAAACCAAGCTGTGAGCTTGAGAGTTTGAATGGAAGGATAGAGAGCCCCCGATTGATGTCTCAAAAGATCTGGCACTGGGTCCAGGATCCAAGGCTCCCCTTGCAGGTGAGGCTAAAGGAATGGGAACCATATCGGACAAGGCCAGTAAGGGGCAATGAGTATTAACTTGCAACCCAATGACTATGCTTTCTGAAGAAACTTGGGAAAAAGGTGTAAAGCAGTCCCGGGGGCCGATCGTGAACAAGTGCATCCCTGGGCGACTGTCCCGGTGGTGGGACTAGGACAAAGTAGCTGCTGCATTTGTTGAAGGGGGTGGCAAAAAGATCGCAGCATGGCTGACCCCATTTATGAAAAATCAAGTCCGCAACTTCCTGCTTCAGGGACCATTCGTGGGGCATCAGGATAGCCCGGCTGAGCTAGTCTGCCATCACTCTGGACTTCCCCGGGATGTGCATTGCAACCAGAAAGTGTTGGGAAGCCATCACCCATTGCCAAACTCGTACAGCCTCTCGACACAAGGGGTAAGACCTGGTTCCACCCTGTTTGTTGATGCACCATACTACTGACATAGTCAGTTTGAATTGTTATAGTCCCTGTAGAGAGAGTCCTGAAGTGCTTGCAACGCAAGCACCATCGCTCTCATCTCCAGTAGATTGGATGTGCAAGTGGTACTTGTGTTCCTGCCAAGTCCCTTGAACAGTCTGTCCCAGATAATGCCCCCCCCCCCATCTGGGAAGCTTCCATGGTCACTGTGGCTACAGGTTGGGGAGGTGGTTAGAAATGGCCTGCATATTGTCACCACAGGGGAGTGAAGCCAACACTCCAGATCCCTTTTGCAGGATTCCGTGATCAGAATCTTATGTGAAATGGGCAAATCCTGGAATGACCATTGTGTAAACAGAATTGGGGGGGGGGGCTCTAAGTTAAACAGTGAACTCCCCACCTAAGGAGAGCCTCTAACTCAAACGGCAGCTCCTTAAAAGTTAAAGGAAAGGCAAGAAGGGGAAGAACCCTCCAATTTAAATGGGTTTGAAAGAGGGGAAAGGCCAGAGAAAAATGATTAATCTACACTAAAACAACAAATCAGAGGGGATAGGGATACACAGAAATGCTAAGGACAACTACAGTTAAATTAGCTAAACTAAACTAGAAAGTTTTGCTCAAAAATACAAGAAAAAACTTAGCATGAGCCAGTATCCGCAATCTCGATGCTGCAAGTGGCAAACTAGATCAACAAACTAGGCACTCTGGGATAGGGGCTAGCCTTGAGCCAGTAAAAGCTCTCGAGATGTAGTATACGGCTGAGTCGGAGCAGAGGATAGGCTCCGAATCCGAACAGCAAGAACAAAGGCAAGACATGGACAACACAACACTGACTTTTGCTAGACTGACCATGATTCCGAGGTCCAGCACCAGCTGGAGTAAGGGTTGCTAGAAGCAGCAGTCAAGACACTTAGAGGGACAGGAAAACCGGAATCCTACCAGGCAAAGGATTACGAACTTTGTGAACACTGTGGGGGAGCTGCAGTGAGTCCATATGGCAGGGCTCTGAACTTTTAGTTATGTACTTACCATAACGATAGAGGATTGCGATCCATCTCGCCTACATTCATAACTGATGGGCTCGGAGCCGAGAAATGGCTCCGACTCGGCCGATAAACTAGCACCAAGTCTCTGATTGGCTGGGCCAACCCCTCTATCCCAGGATGCACCACACCCAAGCCCCCAGATCTCGTTTGCCCCACACAAACTCTCCCTCACATGCACTCAACTCACGGAGATACGTGATCCAGAGAGAAGAAATTAGACCTTCAGTGGAAACCCCAAAAGTGTTTCCTCCAAATCCTTCAGGTAGGGGGCAGGAGGGGGGGTATATACGAATGTAGGCGAGATGGATCGCATACATCTATCGTTATGGTAAGTACACAACTAAAAGATATAGTGCGATCTTATCTCGCCTACATTCGTAACTAGGTGCTAGGGATGCGGTCCCATCATATATATAGGGGATGGAGGGTAGAAGGATTTGCCCAGGTTCAGGTTGGAGGAGAGAAGCCACCAGTGAAGATCCCGCCGACACAAGTCCGTGATAATTATCGGATGGGACAATGGAAGTTCCTGGAAGGACCATTGGCTTGATAGGAGCCACTGTAGAATCCGCATGTGCAGTCTTGCCAGCGGAACTAATAGAATAGAGGCTGCCATGGATCCTAAGAGTTGAAGGACCAACCTGGCCGGACTTTCCGACGGGGCAATAGGTCCTTGACTTGGTTCTGTAAAATCTTTATCCTTTCTGTTGGGAGGTAAGCTCGCATTTTTATAGTCTAGCTCTGCACCTATAAAGGCAACACGCTGTGATGGCAGCAATACAGACTTTTCCCAGTTGAATGTTATACCTAGCAATTGACCCAATTCGATGGTAGTAGTCACAGCATGAGTGAGTAGATGCTTGGTGGGAGCAGCGAGGAGCCAGTCGTCTAGATACGGAAACACCTGGAATCCAAGACGCCTCAGGTGAGCAGTTACCACTGCCAGGCACTTGGTAAACACCCTGGGGGCTGTGGTGAGACCAAAGGGCAGGGCTCGAAACTGGTAGTGACCGATTCCCAGGCAGAAGCATAAATGAGTGCTGGAAGCCTTGTCTATCTTGATGTGATAATAGGCGTCCTTGAGATCGATGGAGCACATCCAAACTCCTTCCAGCAATGGAAAAATGGATTGTAGCGTGACCATCCAGAACTTGGATTTCTTTACGAAGCGGTTGAGACGGCCGAGATCCAGGATAGGTCTCAAGTCCCCTGTTCTTTTTGGCACCAAAAGTAATCTTGAGTAAGTTCCTAATCCGGCCTGGCCTTCGGGGACTGGCTGGATGACTCCTTTTTCCAGCAGCTTTACCACTTCTGTAGCTGCTTAAACCCTTTGACTGGGCGGAACGTCTGGGAATTTCCTGGGAGGTGGGGGGGGTGAATAAATGGGATGATGTAACCTCCGGCGATGATCCGGAGCACCCACTGATCCTAAGTGATGGACTCCCAGGCTTTCAGGTGCTCCGAAAATAGACCCTCGACTGGCTCCGAGAGACGCACAGTCGGGCCGTCCCTCAGGCACATTGGAAAGATGAGCTGCAAAAGGATTTGTGGTCTCCAGTGTTGCGGGGGCCTCCGCCGCCTCTAGGGCGACATCTTCCAGAATAATTCCCCCTCCCCTGCCTCTGGAGGGGGGCTCACCTTGATGAGCCGGGAAAGACCTTTGCGATTTCTTGAACCACATCTTTCCTCCCCTCCGAGCCCTGGGATAAGGTCTCGTGCTCGCATCTAGTGAGGGTGTCCTTCACCTTGGGTCCAAAGAGGGAGGACCCATCAAAGGGGGAGTCTGTGAAAGAAGACTTGAACGCCTCCGCAAAGTGACAAGCGCATCCAAGCCTGCCTACTTAGGGCTACGCCCGAAATCACTGCTCTACCTGCCCCCTCGGCCGCATATGAAATGAGCCTCATGGACGAGTTTATGATGGACGACAGGGTCGACAGCTGGGCGTTGACAGACTGAGCCAATGCCTCAGGCACATGTCCCAACAGGGCATCTCCCAACTCCTTCACGAGATCCCTTTGTAGTCTTGTGAAATGCCACTAATAATTCAGTGAACGCAGGGTAAAGGTCACTGAAGAGAGGGTACGCTTCCCGTACCTATCCATGCTCCTAAATTCCTTGTTAGGCGGATGGATAAACGTCGAAGCCTCTGCCACATCCTGTTGAGTGGCAGATGCCACCACCATAGCATAGGCTTAGCTGCTTTGTCCTTGCGCTTTTTGGCCGAAGCGGGCGTCGGAGCATCCGACGGCATTTTATAATTACAACGCTTCCCAAAAACTAACCTGGCACAGTCTAACCTTCTCTTAATAGTGCGTTTGTTAAATCTAGCACAAGAGCGGCATCCAACAACGTCGTGCTCAGGCCCTAAACAAGGTATACACAAAGTATGGTAATCCCTATGAGGTATCTGTTTCCCACAAGAAATACAGTTATTCACTTTTTCTGACATCCGGTTAAATACTGAGGCAAGAAAAAACCAAAATATTCCCCAACGGGGTACTTAGCCAACTTTGATTCGGTCTGAAACTCTGACTTCAGAAACTTTCAGAACGCCAACCTGCACTCGCAAAACTGCTTCTGCATCGGACCATGCGGCAAAAAAGACTGAGGATATGACGTCGGTCATGCGCATTAGTACCCTGACGTACTGACGTCAGTCTAATGCGCCTTGACCGACGTCAGCCATATACTTTGGTATTCGGGCCGACTGGGACAGCGGACTACCCAATAGTTAGGACTGCAGCAATGTGGAATGAAGAACATCTCCCTTAGTGAGAAATTGCTTATCGGGGGGTGCACACAAGAATTTATTGGGGCGAGTGGGGACAGGCTCCAGAGTCAGGGTGTTCCCACACCCTTCGACAAATAATATCCAGTAACTCGAAGGGTGGAGATACCCAGGAGGCGGAGGGCTGGGCTCCGAAGGCCTTGAGGAACACTGACTCTTCTGCGGAAGGGGTCTTGGAAGGCCAGTCACCCCTCTATCTGAAGATCTCTAGTATGTCCGAGAACGAGACACAGTCAGAGGACGACTTAGGGGATCCTTCCGCATCATCCAGATCGGTGTCTGAGGTGACTGACTCGTCTGGAGAGTCCACGTGCTTCCTCTTACACATCTTTTTCCTAGGAGTCTCCTCAGGCAAGGACTCAGACGGCCCTTCGGAAACTGGGGGACCACAGAAGGAGGTATCCTCAAGGCCTGGGAGCACCGCTGTCCGAGGACAGGGGTGCAACAGAGGCTCCAGTCGTCGCCAGGGAAGGAGCTACAGATTCCGGAGAAGTAACTAGGGGCTTTGCCAGTGCACTCCTCATGGCCTCGAGGGCGGGTTCACCAGAGTCTGCTGAAAGACCCACCTCCGAGGCCCAGACCATAGTCGGGGCTCCCCTCGCCGAAGCACCAAGAGGAAGACTCAGCCGAAACCAGAGGCCCCGAGGACTCCCTGTCAGGCCCGACCGAAGAGCCACGAGTACCAGGACCTGTCAAAATTATCGAGAAGGTTGGAGCAGAAGTTGGTGCCGACGGACTAGCAGTGGGTCTCAGAACCAACCAGACAACTTCCCCAGCTCCTGTAAACTCCGGCTCAGACGACCCTAAGGTTGTCGAAGGAGGAAGCAATGGTACAGGCAAGGCTGGCTCCGTAGCCGACTGGGCTGGAGCAGACAGCAATTTGGAAAAGACCGGTGACTGTAGGAGCCTCTGGACGACCCTGTCCAGATCCAAATCAGAGAGCCTAGAGGATTTGGAGGAAACCGAAGGGGCTCGACAAACTGTCTCCATAGGCTCCAAAATCACCGTAGGAGTTTGGCTCCGAATCGGCTCCAACAGCATCGGAGCAGAGGCAGACTCAAGAAACACCAAAACTTCCTTCGGAGCCGATGAAGTAGGAGCCGACCCTCTGTCTATCGGCTCCGAAGCCATAGGAGCAGAGGGGAGAAATCCCAATCCCGAACCCCTTTCCATCGGCTCCAAAGCCCGTGGAACTGAGGAAGGGGAAGCAGAACTTGGTCTCTCATCTGTCGGCTCAGAGGGCAATGGCTCCTAAGATGAAGACATAGATTTTCCTCTTTTGGCCGGCGGATCCGACGGACTGGTCAGAGCAGACTACCTCTTCTTACCACGAGGCTCTGAGGATAGAAGAACCTCTTCAAAGGAAGGTCTGATTAATCCTCTTAAAATCAGTTTAATTTTTCTCTCCTGGAGGACCCTCGAGGAGAAGGCATGGCAAACACTGCAAGACTCTTGCAAGTGCTTGGCCCCTAGACAGTAAACACAGATGTCATGGCCATCTGTGATGGACATTTTGTATCCGCATTTGGTACATTTCTTGAAGCCAGATGGCTTATGTTCTTTCCCAGACATTCTCACAAAACACACACAGAAGGAGGAAAGGAATGGAAGGAATGGGGGTAGCTCTAAGTTAAACTCTCTAAAGGCAGGGCTAAGGCCCTCTAAGTTAAACAGACCTAGCCCACCAAACACCTGGAATTTACCACAGAAAACAAACTTTAAGCTAAAACAATCAATACACAGACAACAAGATAGCTATGAAAACAGCTGTTTTTGGTTAAGAAAAAGACCCACCAAAAGCCAAAAGTTTGACTAAAAAATAGGGTACTTAGCCACAGCCAACTCAAGACCACGTCGTATCTCTAGAAGCAGCAAACGAGATCGGGGGGCTTGGGTGTGGTGCATCCTGGGATAGAGGGGTTGGCCCAGCCAGAGACTTTGTGCTAGTTTATCGGCAGAGTCGGAGCAGTTTCTCGGCTCAGAGTCCATCAGTTACAAATGTAGGCGAGATAGGATCGCACTACATCTGATGATTAAGGATTCCTCCGTTTCTGCCTGGGAGCCCAACACTACCTTCACATGGTAGTAAACATCCCAGAGATCAATGAAGCACATCCAATAGTCTTTCCTCAGTAGAGGAAAAATGGACTGAAGTGACATCATCCGGAATTTTGTCTGCTTAATATGCAGATTTAAATGGCTCAGATCCAGAAAGAGTCTGAAGTCTCCTATTTTCCTGGGTACTAAAAAAACCTTAAGTAGACTCCAGTTTCTATCTAGTCTTCAAAAAGCTCTTAATTTTTCTGAACCATATCTTCCCAGCCCACTGATTCCTAGAATAGGATCTCTGAGTGGAGAAGCGGATTTCAGAATTTCTCCTTGACTGACAGGTTCAAGGTGGATACATCCATAATGATTCCTTGAAAAGCATCTCTGAGGGGCAGAGAAGCAGATCCTGATGGTAGACGGTTTTCCCATCCTTCTCACTCTGGACCAAGGTATCATGAAGTGTTTTCCCAAACATGGAAGAACCATCATATGGGGCATTCGCAAAGGATGCCTTGAAGGGTTCCAAGAACTAACACAGCCGGAGCCAGGTATGGCAACGCCAGAACCTACCTCCCTAGCAACTCCCTCCATAGCATGGGAGTGAAGACGCATGGACGTGCTTGCTACTGCTTTTAGAGTGGCTATCCGTGTGGAAAACACCTTCTTGCTTTCCGATATGGGCTCTAGGGACAACTTAGCTACCTCCTTTACTAGATCTCACTGCAGTTAGATGACGTGTGCCATGTAGCTCAGCTCCCATATTGAAAAGATTGCCGAAGCATACACCCACTTCCCTAGACTGTCCATGGTCCTGGACTCCTGGTCAGGAGGATGGACCGTAGAGCTCTCCTGCATGAAAGCTTTGGTGGAGGCAGCCACCACCATAGCATCCATAGGGGACCCCTTGCTCCAGTTAGTCCTGTCTGATGGAGGGCTTAAAACTAACGCCATGTCTGGGAATGGGCTCCACGGTATCCGGCTCCTTCCACACCCGAGATGTAATAGGTCCACAAGTGGATTCGCAGGAGACGACACCCAGGAAGTAGACTGGCCTGTGCCGATGCCTCTAGGAACACAGACTCAGAGGTTGTTTTTTGGAAGGAGACCTCCTCGGGGGGGGGGGGTGATTGGGGGGAACCTTCCCCCAAGTCAGTGTCTTTGGTGAGGGACTCAAGAGAGGAGTCCAGGTTCCTCTATTTGCATGTCTGTTTGCAAGGAACGTCCTCAGTGGGACTCTCTGGGAGGAACTTGCAAGTCTCTTGCTGCTTCCACAGGGGGGTGAAGAAAGGCTGAGAGCTCCCCGGCTGTCAAGACCCCCATCTGATCTGGGTGTGGATGAACCTCTGCATTATCCTGTCCATCTCTGCCTCTCTAAGGCTACGGGTGGATCTAGAGGAGGAAGCTACCGACACCGGCCAGGAATGCTGTTAAGGGGAAGCCCTGGACGGTTATCTAGATGCCTCCGGCTCAGAGAACCTGGACAACAGAAGCAGAGGAGTACTAGGCTTAGGTGGGGTTTTGGATTTTGCATGAGGCCCCGCTGGGGCCAAGCAGTTCAGTCCAAGACAGCTTCCTGGGTCCATCCTTTGTGCTTCTCTCCTTCCCCAGACCTCATGGCGAGAGTTTGAGTCCCAGAGGCTTGGGAAGGAGTAATAGTAGTGGTTGAAGCCATGGTCAATGAGGGAAGCAAACTCTTCATCACTAGCTTAGCCCTCCTGTCCTTAAGGGCCGAGGGGTTGAAGCCTGCGCAAATAGGACAGGAGGTAAGCAAATGGGCCATGCCCAAACACTAAGCACAGTGTGGCCATTGGCTGGGGAGAGCTTATGGCCACACTGTGCACTTCCTAAAAACAGGCTTGGGGGTCTCAGCCATAATAGGAGACAAGAAGCACCCACAGGCACTCGCACACTCACAGCAAAGAGGTTGAGGCCAAGGGAGAAAATTTTTTTTTAAACCAAACAGCACTGGTAGGAGAAATTTAAGGGAGAGAAAAGGAAGAAGCTACACTAATCTTGGCAAGGAAATAACTTGCCCAAGAAAAATGCTAGGAGTTCTGCAACCACGATGCGTGGCTTTTCAACGGCAAACTAGATCTGAGGGAAGGAAGGAGACAGGGGGCATTATGGGTAAGGGGATCAGATAATAGTGATGTGACAGTCTTGTATCAGATTCGGATCCGTAGACCCACAGGTTGAAGATCATACAAAGTAGACCACTTCGGATGCCCTTGTTATGCAGTCCATCTTTGCCTCTACTGTGAGACCCACTACCCCCTCATCTGCCAAAGGGAGGTCTATTGCCAGGAGTGTCTTAAGAGCTCTTACTTTTCTAAACCAAATCTTCCCAGCCCACTGATTCTTAAAACAGGATCTCTGGGACTGGAGAAGCAGATTCCCACCAGAGTCTTGCCATCCTGTTTACGCCTAGTCAGGGTTTATTTCACTTTAGGACCAAACAAGGTAGACGCATTGAAGAGGGCATTAAGACAGCTTAAAAGTTTTCTGCAAAATCAGATGCATCCACATGCGTCAAGAAATGGTAATGTCAGTGCCTGCTGCTCTCACCAAGCCATCAGCTGCATTTCGTTGGAAGTAGACTGGAGGATAGAAAGTTGGGAGTCCACTGTCTTCTGAACATCTGCACTCAACATACCAAAGAGATTTGGAAATCTTGGTCATGTCTCTGAAAAATCTAGTGCCATAGGTTAAATAATTCTGTGCTCTTAAGGCCCAAGGTCAATGAAACATATATCCATTTCTTAAAACTAGTCGCAGTCCTAGACTCCGTTAGGGGGATGGACAGAGAACTTCCTTCAGCTAGTTCCTTCTACATGGCCATCTATACCACCATCACATTTACCGGTGGACATTTGCTCCAGTGTTTCTGGTCTGCTAGTGCTGTTAAAAAAAAATCCTGTCTGGCTTATTGGGTATTAGTTCCAGCACATCAAGGTCCTTCCATAGCCACTAAGCCATCAAATAAGTGAGTCAACAGTTGGTACCACCCAGGAAGATGAGCCAGAACCAAAGGCTTCTAGGAACACAAACTCATCTGGAAAAGGGATCTGTGGGCCATCCTCCTCTCTAATTCATCACTTCAAGATTTTGCCAAAGGTGTCCTCTTCAGAGGGGGAAGTAGGGAAGCCTTCACTTTCAAAGTCTGTCTGCTGTGAAGAACCCTGGAGAAGGGCTTCCCCTTGCACATTTGTTTACTATGAACCAGTTCTGGAAAGGGTCTGAAGGTTCTGAATCAAGCTGGGAGCTTATGTAGCAAGTAGCCTGGGAATCCTGTAGAACCAACTGTTCCTGCCTGACAGAAGGATGTGAAGTACAAGCTGACCCTAGACAAGGTTTGGGTGGAACTGAACTGGATAGATACTCTTTTTCCCCCATCAGCATCAAAACGACCCACTCAAAAGCTTTAAAGGCAGAGGATGCTATTGGCTCAGCCAAAGCCCCCCGTTCCTCAAAAGGAGGCCTCAGAACAGAGGCCTCAACCCAGAGACCAAATTCGGCACTGAGCTATTGACAGAGGCGTGAGGTGAAGAGATGGGCTAGGAATGGAACCTGTCTGACTCAAGTCAACTTTACTGTTGGCTCCAACAAAGGCTCTCCTGGACAGATCTGATTAGAAATAACCAGGTCCAAGGTGTGAACCGGTACCAGACAAATGAGAGGAAGAGGGGTAAATGACCCAAGCACCAGTATATTCCCAAAATACTGGTACTGAGAGAATCCAAGCTGAATCTGTGCTCTGAGGAACTTCCTCATCCTGTCAACATAGTGTTTGGTCAGGCTTCTTGATTGGGGCACCGCCACCACTGAAAACGTTCTAGAGTATCTTTGTAATCTGGAGCAGGACAGAGGATGCAATGGATGGCTCCAAGGAACTGTCTGCTCCGAACATCATGACACCTTGGGATTTGAACCTGGTAACAGTGTCAGACCCAGGGAGTGCTTACAGGACTTCCAGAAGTAAATTCTGCTTTTCCATCACCTTTTCCTGGTCTTTTGTCCTTCTCCCTTTTGAATTTCTCCTCTGTCCTTGGACCCCTTATCCTTGTTGGTGGACAAGGAGGCAGCAGAGGAAGTGAAAAGGATAGCAGATCCTGTACGAGGAGGAAGGAGACTCATCAAATTTTTCTATTCTAGTCTGCAGAAAACAGGAGCTAAAAGAGAAGCAGGCCTAACACCAAGTGTCAATGTGGGCAAAACTCAGAACACACAGTGGGTCCTGGGGTGGGAGCTTGTGCCCACACAATACATTTTTAAAACCATGACTGACAGCCATTACTGCAGAAGGAAGATACAGTAAAAAGTTCCTAAAAAAAAAAAAAAAAAAAAAAAAATCACTGAATAAAGATTGATCTAGCTAGAACTATACAACTATTGCAAATCTACAACAATGACTATTCCACTAAAATATAGCAGTGTAAAATCTTAACATAAGAGCAGATGCTGTCTTCACTGTTGCAGTACTCTTTACAACAGGGATCCCCTGCTTATGGCAGCCCAATGCCTAGACAGTATACCAAAACCTTTAGGTTATGAGTACAGCATACGTCTCAAACACTCCCCACGCATGGCACAGGGCAATGAAAAAGCCCCAGAAGAAATGACAGTCTAAGAATACTAATAGGTAACAAGTACAGCCACATCCAGAAGGAAAAAGGATCAGGGGAAGGAGGGAGAAGTAAATACTACAACAGGAAAGAGGACACCTATCGTCATGGTACTATTTTACACACCTGGATCATCTCCTTCCATATCACTGTTGCAATATTATTTACAGTAGAGAGTACCATAGCTGAGAAAGACTGAGAAAGACTGGGGGGAGGAAGAAGGGCCGGCAGAACCCTCATGAAAGCCATGAAGAATGGCCCTGGCAAGATCAGCTCTAGCCCTAGAAATCACATCCAACGTACAGTGCTTGGTAAAAGTATGCACATTAGTCCAGGTAACTGCCTCAATAGAATTAGTATCCAAACCCTTGGAAAAAAAAAACACCATAAGAGGTGACAGACCTAGTAGAATTGACCTCAACAGGAGGAAGGCTCATCACATGAAAGGAACAAAAGAAATTGCTTTAGATAGCCAAGAAGAAATTGTTTGCTTGGAAACCGGCAAACCTTAAGACCTAGGATGAAAAGAAACAAAAAGCAGTTCAGATTTACAAATGGCTTTTGTTTTGTCTAAATATCGAAGAGGTCTATGCAAATCCAAGGTGTGAATAACCTTCTCACTAAGATTGTGGAGAAAGGAAAACGTGGGCAAATGAATAGACTAATTAAAACAGCTCATTAACCAACTTGGGCATAAAGGGATTAGTACAAAGACACCCTGCCCTTATGAAAAAAGGAAGAGGACAGCCACAAGAGCTTGCAGCTCAGACACCCATCTAGCAACTAAGAGCCAAAACAGTCTTCAAAGAACAATGCTGTACGGAAGGTTTAGGAGGCTCAAAAAAGGTGCCAGTCGACTTTTCCAAAAATAAATAAATAAATAAATAAATAAATAAAAGTACGGCCCTAGGAAGATGGAACAGGCTTTCAGGGAGGCCTAATGTGAAGGATGCCTTTAAGAAACTGGTCTCAAACCTAGACGCTAAAGTGTGAGTGAAAGGTAGATAAGCTGAAACACCAGATAGGTGGACTTAACAAAAGAATATGCAAACCCATCATTGGGTAATTCACACAAAGAAAACCAAAACATACACAGTAAGTGGATTCAGGTTACGAAAAAGTACAGTTTTGTACCTACCATAAATGTAGATGTTAGAGTGTACACCCATCACACTTGGGGTTATCCTGTCATCAGGCGGTCCCGCAGTCGGACGGAATTCCAAAGTCTTGGTCCGGCGTCGGTTGCTGTTGATTCTTCCCAGACATCAGTGCGCCAGGGGTATATATAAATGCATCCAATGCCATCTTCAGTTTTTCTTGCCCCAGATGTCAGGTGCCCCCAAAAAGGTGGTCAGTAATTAGTACCAAATAAAGTAATTTTTTTGCAAAAACACAAAATCCCTCCAGCTATAAGCAAATACATCAGGAAGGTATTGTATAGATTTAGCCAGTTAGATCAGAGGGGATGGAGGGAGGGTAACCTGGACTGCAGCAGGGTGTACACTCAAACATCTACATTTACGGCAGGTACAAAACTGTACTATGTTCATAGTGTTACCCTGCTGCAGTCATCACACTTGGGTAGAATCCCAAAGCTATGGATGGGTGGAGGAGTTAGAGGGTTAGAGGAGGCTAGAAGGCCCTGCAGAACTGCAGTGGCGAAGCCAACCCTAGTCTTAGAGTAAAGTGGTAAGTGATGGTGTTTGGTAAAAGTGTGTACTGAACTCCACGTTACAGCTTCCAAAATCTTCTTGGTTGGTACCCCCCTGAGGAAGGCTGTAGATGTAGATGTTGCCCTGGTAGAGTGGGGCCTAATGATGGTAGCAGGAACTGGTTTTCCATAATGGGTATAGCAAAAATGAATGCAATGTCCTATCCATTTGGAAATGGTTTGTTTTAATATAGCCTTCCCTTGTGAAGCTGTAGCATAGGATACAAAGAGCTGGTCAGATTTTCTGAAAGCCTTAGTTTTATCCAAGTAGTAGCGAAGTTGCCTGCGAATGTCCAAGGAATGCAGGAGTCTTTCTCCTTTGTTCTGTGGGTTTGGGAAGAAGGTGGGTAAGTGAATGGTTTGATTTAAAGACGCACTGGAAACCACCTTAGGCATGAAGGAAGGATTAGTTCGTAGAGAAACTCTGTCTTGATGGAAAATGAGGAAAGGTTTCACTGCCATTAGTGCCTGCAGCTCTGAGACTCTTCTAGCTGAAGTTATTGCTAGCAGCAGGGCAGTCTTCCATGATAGGAACTGTAGATCTGCAGAGAAAGCTGGTTCAAAGGGAGGTAGTGTAGGTTTTTCCAGAACAAAATTGAGGTCCCATGTTGGTGTAGGTGCTCTCCTGGGGGGGGGGGGGGGCTAATGTTTTTTGCCCCTCTGAGGAGCTGCCTTAGAAGTGGATGCGAAAATAAGGGTGGTTCTGTGTTGTAGTGGGTTGAAATAGCTGATGCATGGATTTTAATGGAAGAAAAAAAGTAATTTGTGCAACATCTCAGTTAAATACTGTAGAATCTGAGGCAGGTGAGGCTGAAGTGTGTTTTGGCCTTTAGTTTGGTTCCAAGCACAAAACCTTTTCCATTTGTCCGCATAGGCCTTCCTGGTGCTGGGCCTCCTAGCTTCCAGAATAACATCCATAACTACTTGGGAAAGAGGAGCTGGCTGGATGTTTAGGTGATTTTCCATGCAGCCAGATTTAAGGTTTTTAGCTGGCTGTGAAGAATGATTGTTTTGCTGTGTGAGCAAATGGGCAGTTTGTGGTAAAATCCAAGGTGGGCCCTGGGCCATATTCCTCAATAGTGGATACCAGTGCTGGCATGGCCAGTCTGGGGCTATGAGTATCAGTCGTGGTCTCTCCTTTCTGACTTTCAGAAGCACCTTTGTGAGGAGAGGCAATGGAGGGAAGTCATATACTGTCAGTTTTTTCCAGCTGAGAGTGCGTCCACTTTCCAAGCTTGATGGTGAAGTGTCCTTGTACAAAATTTTGTTAGTTGATAGTTTTGAGGACTGGCAAACAGGTTCATGTCTGGAAGGCCCCATTTTTGAGTTATCATTGCAAATACTTGTGGATCCAGTTTCCACTCGTGGCAATCCATGATGTTTCTGCTGAGGTCATCTGCCAATGTGTTCTTTTTTCCTGTCAGGAATTGAGCTTGTAAGTGAACTTGGTAAGCCAGAGCTGTGTTCCAATCAAATCGAATCAAACCCACATTGTAAAGTATGTTTGCCCACCTGTTCAGTTGTATGCAACAGATCCTGCATTTCTTTCAATTCAGACTGTTGAGGGAGTGTGCTCATTTTTTGTTTTAACTGAGACATTAGAAATTGCTGATATTTTAGCATGTGAAACTGGCAATTTAGTGCCCTCATAGCTAGAGTGGCTGAAGTGCAAACCTTTTTCCCCCACCTGTCTAGTGCTCTGGAGTCCCTTTCAGAGGGTACAGGATTTTTAGTCATAGAAGCCTTAGCCCCTTTGGGACCCTGGGAGAAAGACCAGCAACAGGACTTTAGTAAAGAAATTTGTGGGAATCAGGCACTCTATAGTATGTCAGGTTTGGCCAGAGCAGGAGGCAGAGAGTCTGGGTTCAAACTGGATTCTAAGTAAACATCATCCACAATGTCTAAAACTGGGGGGGGGGGTGGCAAGTGGTCTGTGCTGGGGGAGTAAAAAACTGAGCCTTTTCTTTGAGTCAGTAGTCCTGACCTTCCCAGTGAAAGTGTTCCCTCATAGTGTGTAAAGTTTCCCCAAAGGAGTAGTCTTCAGGGGGAGAAGCTGAGGGAATGGAACCCTCAGCATCAGAATCTTCATACGGGGAGAAGGAGTAATCTTGGTCCTCTGAGGAGCCTGAGGAAATAGACACTTGTTCAGAGGATGCATAATCTTCCTCTTGTCTAGGCCTTCAGGAGGGGGTTGGGAACCCCTAATTAAAGAGATCAAATCTTCAGCCATTTTGAGCATCTGTTTCTTAGGCATGGGGCCTTGAACAGGGGACTGAAGTGCAGTCTTTTTAGGTTTAATAGAAGTCTTCGTCTTAGGATACGTTTTAATGGTGAGCGTCGGTCTGAAGACGCCTTCAGAAACCGAAGGTGTTTCTGCAGTACCATCTTTTTCAGCAGTGTCATCGGTAGGGGCTGAACAAAATAGCTGCATCGGCCTGGTACTTTCCACCAAAAGTTCCGAAGCGGTCTCTGGTTCCAGATCTGCGGTAGTCAGGGGCTGCGACAGAGCCTCACTGAAGACCGGAGACCGGACCAGCCGAGGCCTCGGAGTCTGGCTTGGGTCTACGCTGCCTGTCCTTATCCTTGCATTTTTTGTGTACGCCGGTAATCTGTTGCTCCGACGGCATAGTGTAGTTAACTTTTCTACCGAATTAGTGTCGTGCGAAATCAAAGCGTCTTTTTATAGTACGCTTATTACATCTAGCACAAAAACGACTAGTGACATCGTGGTCTGGGCCTAGGCAAGGTATGCAGTAAGAATGAAAATCCTTGAGGTATTTGCTTCCCACAAGAAATACAATTGTTAACTTTTTCTGACATCGATCTGAGGCAAGAAAAGTTTCCCCAACGGGGTACTTAGCTTTATTGAAGACTTCTGTCTGAAATTAGAGTTCGAAAATCTCAGGAGTCGGCCGACCGGCACTTGCGAACTGCTTCTGCTTCGGGCACCGCGCTGCAAGAAAGACTGAAGATGGCGTCGGATGCATTATATATACCCCTGGCGCACTGACGTCAGGGAAGAAGTGACAGCAACAGACGCTGGACCAAGACTTTGGAATTCCGGCAGACTGCGGGACCGCCTGACGACAGGATAACCCCAAGTGTGAGGACTGCAGCAGGGTAACACGATGAACATCAAACTATCTGGATAAGATTTCTAGTACTGGGTTTCCTGGCCTCCTGCAGGACCTGGCTCACATCCTCAGAAGAAAGATGCCTGAAGGGAATCAAAACCATATCAGTCAGCTGAAGAGTGAACAGGTGGGGATGGATGAGAGACCTTGTTTTGTGGGAGTAAGTCCACCCTGTGAGGTAACTTGTGTTGACTGCCCTTGGCTAAATGCAGGAGAGAGAACCAATGTTTGGACCAAAACAGAGTCACCAACAAGATTCTGGGGGCATTCTGTTATATCTTTAACAGGACCTTTGGAATGAGAGGAAAGGGAGGAAGACAAAAACATCACCTTCCAAGGTTTACCTTCCAGGCCAGAGGACATGGGACACCACTACAAGAGAGAGGAAGCTGTCTGCTCAGAAGGGAGGAAAAGATGTATACTTTAGAAGTTCACCAGTGGACCAGGTCCAGAAAACGCATCCCTGTGAAACATCTACTCGTGGGATTGCACTATGGACCTGCTCAGAGAATCTAACTGTACACTTATCACAAATGTAGATGTTAGACCGTATTCATTGTTGCAGTCATCACACTTGTGTTATCCTGCCAGGGGTAGCTCTCAATCAGCCCAAATACCAGAGGCTTAGTATTTCTGTGTCAGTTGCTGTTGCTCCAGGACTAACGTCAGGTCATCAGTGGTATAAAAACAGGCAGCCAACGGCATTATATCAGTTTTTTCTTGCCCCAAATGTCAAGAGACCCCAAATAAGGAGCTAGGTTATGGTGGAACACCACCACCAATAGAAAGTAAATATCAATAGCTCGGTAAAGAGGGCGCAAGAGCACGAGCGAGACAGGGCGCAAGAGCACGAGCGAGAGAGGGTGCAAGAGCACGAGCGAGAGAGGGTGCAAGAGCACGCATGAGTGCATGCAAGACCACGAGCGAGAGCGTGCGAGAGCGCGAGTGAGCGCGCACGAGTGAGAGCACGAGTGAGCGTGCGCGACAGCGAGAGCGAGCAACAGCAAGACAGCGAGCGCAAGAGAGCGAACGCAAAAATGAGTGAGAGCAAGAGCAAATGCGAAAGCAAGCAAGAGTGAGAGTGCAAGCATGCGAGAGAGCGCGAGCGACAAAGGGGCTGGAGGGTGGGAAACCAGGACTGCAATAGTGAATACACTAACATCTACATTTATGGTAATGGTAAGTGTACACAACTCTACTACGTTCTTTGTGTTTCACTGTTGCAGTCATCACACCTGGGTTGTTCCCAAAGCTGAAGAACAGGTAGAGGCAGTCAAGAGTTGGGGGCTGGCTAGTATGTCCTGCAGGGCTGCAGTTGCAAAGCCTGCCCTAGGATTTGGAAAAAAGATAGGCAGGTGGCAATGCTTGGTGAAGGTATGAACAGAACTCCATGTTGCAGCTTCAAGGATGTCCCTGGTAGGGACCCCTCTGAGTAAGGCTGCAGAGGTTGAATTTGTCCTAGTGGAATGTGTTCGACCCCCTGTGGGGGTTGTTTCCCATGGTGTTTGCAACACAAATGGATACAGTACGTTATCCATTTGGAAATGGTTTGTTTTGAAATGGTTTGTTTTGAAATGGCCTTGCCCTCTGCCCCTGGTGCAAAACGGACTAGTAACTGGTCCGATTTCCTAAAGGGGTTAGACCTATCCAGGCAGAATCTGAGCAGTCTGTGAACATCTAGAGTGCACGATCCTTTCCACCTTAACTTTGAAGTTTAGGGAAAAAGGTGGGCAAATTAATAGATTGGTTGAGAACTACACTGGACATCACTTCAGGCTTGAAAGTTGGGTTAGTCCTGAGGGAGACCCTGTCAGCATGAAAAATGATGAAGGGTTCCACAGCCGTAAGTCCTTGTAGCTCAGACACTCTTCCAGCTCAAGTAATGGCCAGAAGCATGGCTGTTTTCCAAGAGAAGAATTTTAACTCTGCTGAAGCTGCAGGCTCAAAAGGGAGTGTGTGTGTGTGTGTGTGTGGGGGGGGGGGGGGTAGAGTGAGCTTTTCCAGTACAAAGTATAGGTCCCAAGCAGGGTAAGGGATTTTCTTGGTGGCCTCAAGTTGTTAGCCCCTCTAAGGAACTACTTGAGAGGGTGTGAAAAGAGAGGTGACTCAGTGCTGTAATGTGCAGAGGTGGCAGACACATGGAATTAATGGAAGAGAAGGATAGGCCACTGTGGGGTAGAGGTCTGCTAGGCAATTCAGGATGAGAGGTAAGGAGGGCTGTGATGGGTCACAGCTCCTTTAGTCTGGATCCAAGAACAATATCTTTTCCACTTGTCAGCATAGGATTTTCTAGTGCTGAGTCATCTGACTTCATGTATAACATGCTGGACCTGCTTGCTTAGGCTGGCCACTGGAGAAGTCCAGGAATAAAGCCAGGCTTGCCAGGTTCAGGGTCTGCAAATAGTGGATGCAAGAAAGTACAGTTTTGTACCTACCATAAATGTAGATGTTCGAAGATCCACATTGCTGCAGTCCTAACACTTGGGTAGTCCGCTGTCCCAGTCGGCCCGAATACCAAAGTATATGGCTGACGTCGGTCAAGGCGCATTAGTCTGACGTCAGGACATCAGGGTACAAATGCGCATGACCGACGTCATATCCTCAGTCTTTTCTTGCCCCAGATGTCAGAAGACCCTAAAAAGATAAGGCCAAAACCAAAAAACACCAAACACTCTTGTACCCAATATATATACAAATTTACAAAGGTACAACCCCACCCACACAACCACCCCTAAACACAGAGGGGAAGGAGGGAGGGTAAATTGGACTGCAGCAATGTGGATCTTCGAACATCTACATTTATGGTAGGTACAAAACTGTACTATGTTCTTCATCCCACATTGCTGCAGTCCTAACACTTGGGTAGAATCCCAAAGCAGAGGTAAGGGAGCCTGACAAATCATAAGGAAGCAGGGGCTGTCAACATGCCCTGCAAAATAGCAGTGGCAAAACCAGCCCTGGATTTAGAGTAGAGAGGAAGGTGGTAGTGCTTAGAGAAAGTATGCACTGAACTCCAAGTAGCTGCCTCCAAAATATCCTTAGTTGCCACCCCCCTTAGAAATGCTGTTGAAGTGGCAGTAGCCCTAGTGGAATGAGGCCTAATCCCAGCTGGAATCTCCTTGCCATGATGGGAATAACAAAATTTAATGCAAAACCCAATCCACTTAGAAATAGTTTGTTTTGACACAGGCTTGCCCTGAGAACTCAAAGCAAAAGAAACAAACAATTGCTGAGACTGCCTAAAAGCCTTAGTCCTGCTTAAATAATAACGCAACTGCCTGTGTACATCTAAAGTGTGCAAAATCTTTTCCCCCTTATTTTGGGGATCTGCATAAAAAGTAGGCAAATGAATAGTTTGGTTTAAAGCCACACTAGAAACCACCTTAGGCATAAAGGAAGGATTAGTACGTAATGATACCCTGTCCTTATGGAAAATCAAAAAAGGCTCAACCGCCATAAGGGCCTGCAATTCAGAAACCCTTCTTGCAGTAGTAATGGCCAACAAAAACAGTCTTCCATGACAAGTATTTCAATTCAGCAGTAGCCGAGGCTCAAAAGGTTGTAGAGTAAGTTTCTCCAACACAAAATTGAGATCCCAAGCAGGAGTAGGAGCTCTACGGGGGTCTTATATTCTTTGCCCTCTAAGAAATTGCTTGAACAAAGGATGAGAAAACAATGGTGGGTCACAATCATAGTGAGCTGAAATTGCTGCAGCATGAATCTTAATGGAAGAGAAAGACAAACCTTTGTCTAATAACTCAGTAAGATATTTAAGAGCCACACTCAAATTAGGCTCAGAAACCTCCAAATCCTTTGCTGCACTCCAAAACAAAAATCTCTTCCATTTTTCTGAGTACACTTTCCTTGTACTAGGTCTTCTGGCTTCCATAATCACATTCAAAACTTGTTGAGGAAGTTGAGACCTGCTGTGTTTCAAAACAGAATATGCCAGGCTGTCAGATGAAGAGTGTGAAGCTTGACATTGAGTAGATGACCGTCCCTCTGAGACAAAAGGTGTGGAATCAAAGGTAAAGGCCATGGAGGCTTCCTTACCAGACTCCTTAGTAATGGGTACCAGTGTTGCAGAGGCCAATCTGGAGCTATTAAAATCATCCTTGGCTTGTCTTGTCTGACCTTTAGGAGTACCTTTGGGAGAAGAGGCAGAGGTGGAAAGGCATACACATGAAGATTTGTCCAACTGAAAGAAAGAGCATCCACTTTCCAAGCTGTGTGATGAAACCTTTTTGTGCAAAAATTTGGCAGCTGGTGGTCCAGTGGAGAAGCAAACAGATCTATGTCTGGAGTTCCCCATGACACTGTCAATTTCCGAAATACATGAAGATCCAGTTTCCACTCATGGGGATCCATGATTTGCCTGCTTAACACATCTGCTAAGGAGTTCTGTGCTCCCGGCAGAAACCTTGCCTGAAGAGTTAGTTGCAAGCTGAGCGCAGTCTCCCATAAAATCATTGCTTGCCTGCATAGAGGATAAGAATGTGTTCCCCCTTGTTTGTTGATGTACCACATGACAGTTGTGTTGTCTGTTAGAATCAACACCTGCCCTGGAAGAAGTAACTCCTTGAAAGCCATTAATGCAAACTGGACTGCTAACATCTCCTTCATGTTGATATGTAGATGCTGTAGTCTGGCAGGCCACTTGTCTTGTATCCACTTTCCATTCAGATGAGCTCCCCAAGCTATGTCTGAGGCATCTGTCGTTAGAATCTGACTCGCCTCTGGCCGGGTCACAGAGAGTCCCTTGTTTAGGTGACATTCCTGAGCCCACCACAAAAATTCCTTTTGAATGCAAGGTATTATTTGAATGACAGTGTCCAAATCCTGGCAGTGCTGTGTCCATACATTTTGAGGTACCATTGCAGCTTCCTCATATGCAGTTTGGCATTGGGAAGCACCAGAATACAAGATGCCATGAACCCTAAGGCTTGAAGGACTGTCCTTGCAGTCAGCCCGGACTGAAGAGATAGTTGATGGAAGTACAGGGAAAGATTCTTTTGTTTGTCCGGGGTTAAAAAGGCCATCTGGGTTGCTGTATTCAGTCTCACACCCAGAAAGCACATGTCTTGAGAGGGTACTAGACTGGACTTTATTTCGTTCACAGAATACCCCAGGCATCTTAGCACTGCTATCACATATTCCAAATGCCGTAAAAGGTCTTCCTTTTCTTGAGCCAGAATCAGGCAGTTGTCCAAGTAAGGATAAATTTGTATTCCTTTTAGCCTGAAGTAAGCTATCACTGGAGCCAGAACTTTTGTGAATACTCTGGTCCCCGTAGATAAGCCAAAGGGCAATGCAGAGAACTGATAATGGGAATTCCCAGCTCGAAAACGCAGATACTTCCTGCAACGTAGTCTGATAGGCACATGAAGGTAAGCCTCCTTGAGATCTAAAGTTACCATCCAGTGATCTTTGCCCAGTAGAGGTAAAAGCTGTTGTAACGTCAACATTTTGAACTTGGGAATGTCCAGATAAGTGTTGAGAATAGATAAATCCAAAATTGGTCTCCACGTGTTCCCCTTCTTTGGTACTAGGAACAGGCGAGAATAAAAACCTAGGCCCCTTTCTGGCACAGGAACTGGCTGAATGGCCCCTATTTGGAGTAACAGAGAAATTTGCTTGTGAGCCTCTTTTCTTTGTAGAGGAGGAATGTCTGGCATGCCTTTGAAAGGAGGCAAGGTATGGAAATAAAACCTGTAACCGTTTTGAATGATATCCAATACCCATCTGTCCTGGGTAATTAAACTCCAATTTTCTTTGAAAAGTGCCAGCCTTCCTCCCAAAGGTGCTGCCAGAGGAGAAAGCACTGGCAGCTGAAAAGGCAGGTCATTGGGTCTGTTTACGAAAGGGCTGACCCCTGCCCTCACCAGAAGATTGAGCAGGTGAACTCCCTGTTCTAGGCCTAAAAGAACCTTGAGCTCTCCCCCTACCACGTCTAGACCTACCCCTAGACTGGGAATCATAAGAAGGATATGTCCATCCCTTAGTAGGCCAATTTCTACTAAACTTCGGGGGCTGAACCTGCAAAAAATCTTTAACAGTCTGCATAGACTTAGCCTTGTCCTCCATTTTCTTTAAAACTGCTTCCACAGGCGAACCAAACACATCAGACTGTAATGGAGCATCCAAAATCCTTGTCTTAACATGCTCAGCTAAATTCTGATCCCTCAGCCAGGCGTGCTCGAAGAACAGAACCAGTGGCAGCCACCCTCGAAGAGGCCTGCACAGCATCAAAACCACATTGCAAGGAATGCTTACCCACCTGTTCAGACACATGAACTAAATCCTGCAACTCTTTACACTCAATACCTTCCGCCAGAGCATCCACCTTAAGACTGCAATTGTGAAAGGAGATAATTTTGATATTTTAACATGTGGAACTGGCAATTCAAAGCCCTCATGGCTAAAGTGGAAGAAGTATACACTTTCTTTCCCCATCTATCCAAAGCCCTTGCCTCTTTATCAGGAGGAACAGGATTTTTAACAGAAGCCTTAACACCTTTAGGCCCCTGGGAAACAGTTTCTGGGTCTGCCCTAGGACTCTTAAAAAGATACTTATGAGCTTCAGGCACCCTATAATACCTGTCCGGTTTAACTGGGGCAGGAGGCAAAGAATCAGGGTTCAGGGAAGCCTCTGCAAAAACATCTTCCACCACATCCAGAACAGGAGGTATAGCTAAAGGCCTATGCTGGGGTAAAACAAAATTCCCTAAGCCTCTTCCTGGAATCAGAGAAATCTTGTCCTTCCCATTTAAAATGTTCCCTCATGGAATGAAGAGTCTCTGAAAAAGAAAAATCCTCAGGAGGAGAAGCCGAAGGAGTAGCATCATCCACATCAGAATCAGAATAAGGAGGATACTCCTGTAAGTCTTCAGTCAAGACTCAGAAGCCTCGAACACTGCTCAAAACTCTCAAGCTCAGGTTCCACCCTAGGCCTCTTATCAGGAGGGGGCATAGAACCCCTAATCATAGTAATCAAATCTTCTGCCATTTTAAGCATATGTTTCTTAGGCAAAGATCCTGAAGAACTAGGAGAGACACCCACTGAAGCTAAACCTGGCCTGCCTCTCAAAGAAGCCCTGGAAACAGAAGGGAGGGCCTAACCACCTTAGGAAGGGAGGGAGAACAGCCACCTGAGAAGCCCCTTCAGCCTGGCCTACCTCCTGAGAGGACACATCCTGTAACAGTAAAGTCTCCCCCTGAGACTCCAAAGAAACTTCTTGCAGAACCTCCGCTCCACCGAGCCTTCTAAAGAACCGACGTCCGACTGACGGTTCTTCCAACCTAGGCTTTGCTGCTTTGTCCTTGCGCTTTTGACGAAGCGGCGCCGGAGCATCCGACGGCATTTTATAATTACAACGCTTCCCAAAACTAACCTGGCACAGTCTAACCTTCTCTTTATAGTGCGTTTGTTAAATCTAGCACAAGAGCGACATCCAACTACATCGCGTGCTCAGGCCCTAAGCAAGGTATACACAAGGTATGGTAATCCCTATGAGGTATCTGTTTCCCACAAGAAATACAGTTATTCACTTTTTCTGACATCCGGTTAAATACTGAGGCAAGAAAAAACCAAAATATTCCCCAACGGGGTACTTAGCCAACTTTGATTCGGTCTGAAACTCCGACTTCAGAAAATTTCAGAACGCCAACCTGCACTCGCAAAACTGCTTCTGCATCGGACCATGCGGCAAAAAAGACTGAGGATATGACGTCAGTCATGCGCATTTGTACCCTGACGTCCTGACGTCAGACTAATGCGCCTTGACCAACGTCAGCCATATACTTTGGTATTCGGGCCGACTGGGACAGCGGACTACCCAAGTGTTAGGACTGCAGCAATGTGGGATGAAGAACATCTCCCCCTACTGCTGAGTCAGAAGAGTTGGAATCTGAGGGAGGTGCCATGGAAGCAACAGTGACAGACTGCGCAGTAGTGGGTACCAGTGTTGGCGTGGCCAGTCTGGGGCAATCAGGACTGCCCTTGGTCTTTCCTCCATTATTTTGAGTAATGCTCTTTGTAAGAAGAGGTAGGGGGGAAATGCATTGGAAGGATAGGGCATCCACTTTCCAGGCCTTGCTGTGAGGTTCCCTGGTGCAGAATTTGCTGAGCTGGTGGTTGTTGTGGGAGGCAAATATGGGTCACAAGGCTGACGTCGTTGCAGTTAAACTGCCACTTGTGTGGGTCTATGAGATTTATGCTCAAGTTGTCAGCCAGAGGGTTTTGGTTGCCTGGCAGGAATTGTGCTAGAAGGTGAACATGCATGGTTGAGGCAGTGTTCCAAAGGGTCATGGCTAGCCTGCACAGTGGGTTCTCCCCTGCTTGTTGATGTACCACATCACTGTGGTGTTGTCTGTTTTGATTAGTAGAGGCCCCGGAGAGAATAGGGATCTGAAAGCTGTCAGAGTATGCATCGCTTTTTGGTTGATGTGCAGATGAATTTGATTTGGGTTCCAGGGGCCCTGAATGCACCTGCCATACAGGTGTGCACCACAGGCAAAGTCTGATGCGTCTGTAGTTAGGGTCTGGGGGGAGTGGCATGGGGTTGTGAAAAAGGAAATACCACTGAAGTTTTTCATATGCAGTCTGGCATATGGAATTAGAAGAATGCAAGAGGCCATGAACCCTTGAGCTTGCAGGATTTTCCTTGCAGATAACTGGGTTCTGGTGGTCAGTTGAGAGAAGTAGCCTGTCAGATGGGCTTGTTTTTCTGGAGTAAGGAACGCCATCTGGGACGCTGTGTCCAGGCTTGCTCCATGAGTACAATTGGACTGGGGACTAGTTTGGATTTCTTTTTGTTTATAGTGTACCCCAGTGAGGTTAGTGGGTCCTTTACAAATATCACATGCTGCAACAGCTTTTCCTGTCTGCCTGAATCAGGCAGTCCAAGTAGGGGTAAATTTGAATATTTCTTTGTCTGCAAAAAGCAATGGCTGGAGCCAGGCATTTTGTGAAAACTCTGGGAGCAGTGGAAAAAACAAAGGTAAGTGCAGAGACCTGATAACGCATAGATCCTGCCCTGAAACAGATATTGCCTGCAAGAGTCTGATTGGGATGTGCAGATTAGCCACCCTAGACCTAGAGAGGCCTAACTGGCATCTTTGGACAGCACAGGAGAAGCTGCTGTAGAGTGAACATTTTGAAATTTGGTACCACCAGGAAGGTGTTTAGAATGGATAGATCTAAGATTGGACGCCAGGTGTCCTGTTTTCTGGGTACCAGGAAAAGTCTGGAATAGAAACCTTGACCTATCTGTTCTGCAGAAACAGGCTGAATTGCCCTCATGGAGAGCAGAAAATGAGCTTGGTTTTGTGCCTCCGCCCACTGGTTTAGAAGATCTGGGAATCCTTTTGGGGTTGGCAGTGTGTGGAATTAAAATCTGTACCCCTGGGACACTATGTTGAGGACCCATTGATCGTTGGTGATGAAGGCCCAGTTTTTTGTATGGGAAGCAAGCAGATGGGCAGAGGTAAGAGATGGAGTTGAGAAGTCATTGTGAATTCTTTCCATAAGGGGGTGGCTTAGCACTTCCTGTTTTAAAAGTGGAGGAACTCCATTGCTTGGATCTCTGCATACCTGGAGACTGCTGTCTTGGGGGGGGGGTCTGCATCTCCTAGGTCTAGTCTGAGGTGGCCTTGAGGGGGCTGGAAAGGGCCAATGTTTTGAGGGGCACTACCTACTGAATCTTTGAGGCCGGACTTGCAAAAGTCTGTCTGCAAAGACTTGGCTTTTTCTTCCATATTTTTTAAAACCTTCTGCTTTGGTGCCAAACAAATTGTCTTTGTTCAGTGGTGCGTCCAATAATTCTGATTTGACATGGTCTGGCAAGGTCTGTTCCTTTAGCCAAGCATGCCTTCTAAGTACAGAACCTGTGACTGGCCTTGCAGGATGCTTCAATGTAAGGTATGCTTACTAACTTGGCTTGCAGAATGCATAAGCTCCTATAATTCTTTATTTTCTGCGCAGTCAGGGAAGGTAAATAAACAAAAAATCCCATAGTATGTTACTGGTATTTCAGCATGTGAAACTGACAATTTAATACTCTAATGGCAAGAGTTACAGAGGTGTATACTTTTTTACCCCACGTCTAAAGAATTATTGACTCAGGTGGGACTTGAACCCACAATCCCAAGCCTCAGAGGCTGATGCCATACCCATTAGGCCACTGGTCCCTTTCTGGCATTGAACAAAGCACAAAACACACAGCGAGGGACATCGTGGTCTGGGCCTAAACAGGCGATGCAGTAAGAATAGAAACTGCAGTGTGGTATTTGCTTTCCACAGGAGAGAATTGTTAACTTTTTCTGACATTGGTTAGAGCAAGAAAAAAGGGTCCCCAATGGGGTACTTAGCTTTAGAAGACTTGGAAACGAAAACTCAGGTAGTGGCCAACCAGCACTCATGCAAACTGCTTCGGGCTCCTAGGCAAGAAAGACTGATGTAATGGTGTCGGCTGCCTGTTTATATACCACTGACTACCTGACGTCAGTCCTGGAGCGACAGCAACTGAGAGAAATACTAAACCTCTGGTATTCGGGCCAAATGAGAATACCCCTGGCAGAACAACCCAAGTGTGATGACTGCAACAGTGAAACACTAATATCTGCCTGAAGGGTCACATGATACTGGGTAGCTAGATCCCAAACCTGAAGAGCAACTCCACACAGCAGACAAGACCTTGTCCTCCCCCTTGCTTGAAATACCACATCACTGTGGTAGTGTGTGCCAGATTTCTGAGGGGTCCTGGAAGGGAGAGGGAGAGAACGAAAAGCCTGAAGAGCCAGAAGGGCTCTCTGCTCTGCCACAGAGATGGTCTTTCTGTTGGAGACCAAAGGTCCTGCACATTCACAGGACTGAACGAGGTGGTCCCTCCCATGTCAGAGGCATCTGTGAAGAGGTTGAAAAAAGGAAGCCCTGGGCTAATGGACAATTGATAAATCCACCACCAGTTCTAGTTTGAGAGATGGAAGAGTGACTAGAAAAATCTGAATGAGAATGCTGAAGGCAGGCTTACTTCATAAACCACTGGAGTTCTCATATGAAGCTTGGCCAGAGGAAGCATAGGAATGGTGGAAGCCATATAACCCAGAGCAATGAGAAACTCCCTGGCTGTAACTGAAGCCAGAGGAAGAAGGGATTGAAGGAAAGAAATCAGAGTTAGTCATAGGAGGAGGGAGTAATGCCAGCATTGGAACATTTGGAGCCTGCACCCCAGATAAACATGATCCGGAGAAACAGTCCAGAATGATTTTTGGAAATTTACAGTAAACCCCAGGCTTTACAGGAGCCAAAAAGCAAAGTGAAGATGAAGGAAAATCTCTGGAAAGGATGTCTGAATGAGCAGGCTGCCCAGGTAAGGGAAGATCTGCATTCCTGTCAAAGTGCAAAAAGCAATCACAGATCAAGGCATTTGGTGAAAACCTTTGGGGCAGAAGAGACCAAAGGCAAATCAGACAACTGAAAATGCCAGGAAGCAGCAGAGAAATGCAAATACTTCTGAAAAGGAGGTGAATACAGGATACGTGGATAAGCAACCTTGAGCTGCAGGAAAGCTAGAAAAGCCCAAGGAAGTAGAGGAAAAGTACAGTTGTGTACACCTGCCATAAATGTAGATGGAGTGTATTCACTGTTGCAGTCATCACACTTGGGTCATCTGCCTGCAGGGAGCCCTCAGGTCGACCCGAATACCAGTCTCTTTGGATTTCTGTGTCGGATGCTGTCGCCTCATCTATGTTGTCAGGGGTATAAAACATGCAGCAGATGCCATTGCATCAGTTTTTCTTGCCCCAGATGTCAGGAGCCCCCAAAATAGGAAACAATCAAATGGTGTGGAACACCTCCAGTAAAAAGTAAATACCATTTCCATAAGATATGGCCAAAAAGAGGATAGGTAGAAAATATAGAAACATGTAACATCTACATTTATGGTAAATGTACACAACTGTACTATGTTCTTTGTGTTTCACTGTTGCAGTCATCACACACGGGTTGATTTCCAAAGCTGAGGAAGGGTGGAGGCAGTCGAGAAGTAGTAGGGCTAGCTAGCAGGCCTTGTAAGACTGCTGTGGCAAATCCAACTCTGGATTTAGAAGAGATAGGCAAGTGGTAAAGCTTGGTTACTGTGTATACAGAACTCCAGGTTGCAGCTTCCAGGATGTCCCTAGTAAAGACTTCCCTGAGAAAAGCTAGAGAGGTTGAGGTAGCCCTAGTGGAATGAGGCCTGATACCCTGTGGGGTAGGTTTTCCATGGTGTTTGTACCAGAAATGGATGTAGTGCGCTATCCATTTAGAAATGGTTTCAAAATGACCTTGCCCTTTGCCCCTGTAGCAAAGCCGACTATCAGCTGGTCAGACTTTCTGAAAGTTTTAGTCCTGTCAAGGTAGAACCTGAGCTGCCTGTGCACATCCAAGGAGTGCAGGATCCTTTTCCCTTTTATTCTGAGTATTAGAAAACAAGGTTGACAAATTGATGGATTGGTTTAAAGCCACACTGGATACCACCTTGGGCATAAAAGATGGGTTAGTCCTGAGGGAAACCCAGTTCGCATGGAAGATAATGAAGCGTTCCACAGCCATAAGGGCCATCAACTCAGACATTCTTCTTGCTGAAGTGTTGGCCAGCAGTAAGGCTGTTTTCTAAGAGGAATTTTAACTACTGTAGCAGCAGGCTCAAAAGGGGGAAACGTGAGCTTCTCTAGTACAAAGGGAAGGTCCCAAGGCAGGAGTGGGAGCTCTCCTTGGGGGTCTTAAATTGGATCCAATCAGGAACTGTTTGATCAGAAGGTGAGAGAAGAGGGATGGCTCAGTATTGTAATGAGCTGAGATGGCAGAGGCATGAATCTTAACTGATGAGAAGGATAGGCCTTTGTGGAGCAGCTCTGCTAGGTAATCTAGGATATGAGACAAGGAGGGCATGGCTGTGTACTTCCCTTCCAAGTACAGTTGTGTACCTACCATAAATGTAGATGTTTGAGTGTATTCACTGTTGCAGACATTACTCTTGGGTTATTCTGCTGGCAGGCTACCCGCAGTCAGCCCGAATTCCAAAGTCCCAGTCAGTCGCCGGTTGCTGTCGCCTCCTCCCTGACATCAGTGCGCCAGGGGCACAAAAGATGCAGCAGATGCCATTTTCTTCAGTTTTTCTTGCCCCAGATGTCAGATGCCCCCAAAAGGGTAGGCTAAACATATTATGCCAATAAACATACGTGCAGTAAAGAAACATTTCCTTCATCTACAAGCAAATACACCACACAGGTTCTATAGAATAGAGAAGTACAGATAAACTCCAGCAAAAGAAAGGGGGACGGAGGGAGCATAACCTGGACTGCAACAGTGAATACACTCTAACATCTACATTTATGGTAGGTACACAACTGTACTATGTTCATAGTGTTTCACTGTTGCAGTTGTTACTCTTGGGTTGAATCCCAAAGCTGAGGATGGGTGGCTGAGCTAAATAAGATTAGGAGAGGCTATGAGGCCCTGCAGCACTGCAGTGGCAAAGCCTGCTCTGGATTTAGATTAAAGAGGTAAGTGGTAGTGCTTTGTAAAAGTGTGCACTGAACTCAAAGTTGCAGCCTCTAAGATGTCTTTGGTCGGTACTCCTCTGAGGAATGCTGCTGAAGTGGCTGCTGCTCTGGTAGAATGAGGCCTAATGCCCTTGGGCACTGATTTGCCATGCTGAGAATAGCAGAAACGGATAAAATGACCTATCCATTTAGAAATAGACTGTTTCGAGATAGCTTTTCCTTGTGATCCTGCAGCATATGACACTAAAAGTTGCTCAGTCTTTCTGAAAGCTTTAGTTCTGTCCAAGTAGAAGCGTAGCTGCCTGTGTATGTCCAAAGAATGCAGAATTTTCTCACCCTTGTTCTGTGGGTTTGGATAAAAGGTAGGCAAGTGAATGGTTTGGTTGAGGGCCACACTGGACACCACCTTAGGCATAAATGTTGGGTTTGTCCTCAGAGAAAAGTACAGTTTTGTACCTACCATAAATGTAGATGTTCGAAGATCCACATTGCTGCAGTCCTAACAATTGGGTAGTCCGCTGTCCACGGTCGGCCCGAATATCAAAGTATAAGGCTGACGTCGGTCAGGGCGCATTTAACTGACGTCAGGACGTCAGGGTACAAATGCGCATGACCGGCGTCATATCCTCAGTCTTTTCTTGCCCCAGATGTCAGAAGACCTTAAAAATAAAGGTCAAAACCAAAAGACAGCAAACAAATAACCAACCACCCTTGCACTAACTATATGTACAATATACACAATATGTACAACCCAACCCACACAACCACCACCAAGTACAGAGGGGAAGGAGGGAGGGTAAATTGGACTGCAGCAATGTGGATCTTCGAACATCTACATTTATGGTAGGTACAAAACTGTACTATGTTCTTCATCTCACATTGCTGCAGTCCTAACAATTGGGTAGAATCCCAGAGCAGAGAAAAGGGAGGATGGCTAACTACAAGGAAGCAGGAGCTGCCAAAATGCCCTGCAAAACAGCAGTGGCAAAACCAGCCCTAGACTTAGAGTAAAGTGGCAGGTGATAATGCTTAGAGAAAGTATGTACAGAACTCCAAGTAGCTGCCTCCAAAATATCCTTGGTTGCCACTCCTCAAAAAGCTGTTGAAGTGGCAGTAGCCCTAGTGGAATGAGGCCTAATCCCAGCTGGAATCTCCTTGCCATGATGGGAATAACAGAAAGCAATGCAAAACCCAATCCACTTAGAAATAGTTTGTTTTGATACAGGCTTGCCCTGAGAACTCAAAGCAAAAGAAACAAACTGCTGAGACTGCCTGAAACCTTTAGTTCTGTCCAAATAATAACGCAACTGCCTGTGGACATCTAAAGTGTGCAAAATCTTTTCCCTTTATTTTGGGGATTTGCATAAAACGTAGGCAAATGAATAGTTTGGTTCAAAGCCACACTAGAAACCACCTTAGGCATAAAGGAAGGATTAGTACGTAATGATACCCTATCCTTATGGAAAATCAAGAAAGGCTCAACTGCCATAAGGGCCTGTAATTCAGAAACCCGTCTTGCAGAGGTAATGGCCAACAAAAAAGCAGTCTTCCATGATAAATACTTCAACTCAGCAGTAGCTGCAGGCTCAAAAGGTTGTAGAGTGAGTTTCTCCAACACAAAATTGAGATCCCAAGCAGGAGTAGGAGCTCTTCGTGGGGGTCTTATATTCTTTGCCCTCTAAGAAATTGCTTGAACAAAGGATGAGAAAACAATGGTGGGTTGCAATCATAGTGAGCTGAAATTGCTGCAGCATGAACTTTAATAGAAGAGAAAGACAAACCTTTGTCTAGTAACTCAGTAAGATATTGAAGAGCCACACATAAATTAGGCTCAGAAACATCAAAATCTTTTGCTGCACTCCAAAACAAAAATCTCTTCCATTTGTCTGTACACTTTCCTTGTACTAGGCCTCCTAGCTTCCAAGATAACATTCAAAACTTGCTGAGGAAGTGGAGGCCCACTATGGCTCAAAACAGAATATGCCAGGCTGTTAGGTGCAGAGAGTGAAGCTTGACATTTAGCAAATGGTTGTCCTCCTGCGACAACAGGTGTGGAATCAAGGCAAAGGCCATGGAGGCTTCCATACCAGACTTCTCAGTAATGGGTACCAGTGTTGTCGAGGCCAATCCGGAGCTATTAAGATCATCCTTGGCTTGTCCTGTCTGACTTTCAGAAGTACCTTTGGGAGGAGAGGCAGAGGTGGAAAGGCATACACATGAAGATTGCTCCAATTGAAAGAAAGAGCATCCACTCTCCAAGCTGTGGGATGAAACCTTTTTGTGCAAAACTTTGGCAGCTGATGATTTAGTGGAGAAGCGAACAGATCTATGTCTGGAGTTCCCCATGACACTGTCAATTTCTGAAATACATAAGGATCCAATTTCCACTCGTGGGGATCCATAATTGCCTGCTCAACACATCTGCTAAGGAGTTCTGTGCTCCTGGCAGAAACCTTGCCTGAAGATTGAGCTGTAAACTGAGAGCAGTCTCCCACAAAATCATTGCTTGCCTGCATAGAGGATAAGAATGCGTTCCCCCTTGCTTGTTGATGTACCACATGACAGTTGTGTTGTCTGTTAGAATCAACACCTGCCCTGGAAGAAGTAATTCCTTGAAAGCAATTAAAGCAAACTGGACTGCTAACATCTCCTTCATGTTGATATGTAGATGTTGTAGTCTGACAGGCCACTTGTTTTGTATCCACTTTCCATTGAGATGAGCTCCCCAAGCTTTGTCTGAGGCATCTGTCGTTAAAATCTGACTCGCCTCTGGCCGGGTCACAGAGAGTCCCTTGTTTAGGTGACATTCCTGAGCCCACCACAAAAATTCCTTTTGAATGCAAGGTATTATTTGAATGACAGTGTCCAGATCCTGGCAGTGCTGTGTCCATACATTTTGAGATACCATTGTAGCTTCCTCATATGCAGTTTGGCATTGGGAAGCACCAGAATACAAGATGCCATGAACCCTAAGGCTTGAAGGACTGTCCTTGCAGTCAGCCCGGACTGATGAGATAGTTGATGGAAGTAAAGGGATAGACTCTCTTGTTTGTCCGGGGTTAAAATGGCCATCTGGGCTGCTGTATTCAGTCTCACACCCAGAAAGCACATGTCTTGAGAGGGTACTAGACTGGACTTTATTTCGTTCACAGAATACCCTAGGCATCTTAGCACTGCTATCACATATTCCAAATGACGAAGAAGCTCTTCCCTTCCTTGAGCCAGAATTAGGCAGTCGTCCAAATAAGGATAGATCTGTATTCCTTTTAGTCTGAAGAAAGCTATCACTGGAGCCAGAACTTTCGTGAACACTCTGGGCAGTAGATAAGCCAAAGGGCAATGCAGAGAACTGATAGTGAGAAGTCCCAGCTCGAAAACGCAGATACTTTCTGCAACTGAGTCTGATAGGAACATGAAGGTAAGCCTCCTTGAGATCCAAAGTTACCATCCAATGATCTTTGCCCAGCAGAGGTAAAAGCTGCTGCAACGTCAACATTTTGAACTTGGGAATGTCCAGATAAGTGTTGAGGATAGATAAATCCAAAATTGGTCTCCACGTATTCCCCTTCTTTGGTACTAGGAACAGGCGAGAATAAAATCCTAGGCCCACTTCTGGCAGAGGGACCGGCTGTATGGCCCCTAGTTGGAGCAACAGAGAAACCTGTTTGTGAGCCTCTATTCTTTGTTGAGGAGGAACGTCTGGCATGCCTTTGAAAGGAGGCAAGGTATGGAAATAAAACCTGTAGCCGTGGAGTATGATATCCAATACCCATCTGTCCTGGGTAATTAAACTCCAATTTTCTTTGAAGTGCCAACCTTCCTCCCAAAGGTGCTGCCAGACGAGCAGGCTCTGGCAGCTGAAAAGGTAGGTCATTGGGTCTGTTTACGAAAGGACTGACCCCTGCCCTCACCCGAAGCCTGTGCAGGAGAACTCCCTGTTCTAGGCCTGAAAGAGCCCTGAGCTCTGCCCTTACCACGTCTAGATTTACCCCTAGACTGGGAATCATAAGAAGGATACGTCCACCACTTAGTAGGCCAATTTCTACTAAACTTTGGAGGCTGGACCTGCAAAAAATCTTTAACAGTCTGCATAGACTTAGCCTTGTCTTCCATTTTCTTTAAGACTGTCTCAACAGGAGGACCAAACAACACGTCAGATTGTAAAGGAGCATCTAAAATCCTTGTTTTAACATGTTCAGACAAATTCTGATCCCTCAGCCAGGCGTGCCTGAAGAACAGTCCCAGTGGCAGCCACCCTAGACGAGGCCTGTACAGCATCAAAACCACATTGCAAAGAATGCTTACCCACCTGTTCAGAAACATGGACTAAATCTTGCAACTCTTTACAATCAATACCAACTGCCAGAGCATCAACCTTAGACTTCAATTGTGAAAGGAGATAGTTTTGGTATTTCAACATGTGAAACTGGCAATTCAGAGCCCTCATAGCAAGAGTGGAAGAAGTATAAACTTTCTTTCCCCATCTATCCAAGGCCCTAGCCTCCTTATCTGTAGGAACCGGATTCTTAACAACAGAAGCCTTAACACCCTTAGGCCCCTGGCTAACAGTTTCTGGGTCTGCCCTAGGACTCTTAAAAAGATACTTGTGAACTTCAGGCACCCTGTAATACCTATCCGCTTAACAGGAGCAGGAGGCAAAGAATCAGGATTAAGAGAAGCCTCTGTAAAACATCTTCCACTACATCCAAAACAGGAGGTATAGCCAAAGGCCTATGCTGGGGTAAAACAGAAATTCCCTAAGCCTTTTCCTGGAATCAGAGAAGTCCTGACCCTCCCACTTAAAATGCTCCCTCATGGAATGAAGAGTTTCTGAAAAGAAAAATCCTCAGGAGGAGTAGCAGAAGGAGTAGAATCATCCTCATCAGAATCAGAATAAGGAGAGTACTCGCGCAAGTCTTCAGTCAAGACTCTGAAACATCTGAAGCTTGCTCAAAACCCCCAGCTCAGGCTCCACCCTAGGCCTCTTAGCAAGAGGGGCATAGAACCCTAATCAAAGTAATCAAATCTTCTGCCATTTTAAGCATATGCTTCTTGGGCATAGTACCTGAAGAGCTAGGGGTAACACCAACTGAAGCTAAACCTGGCCTGCCCCTGGGAGAAGCCTTAGAAACAGAAGGAGAGGGCCTAGCCACCTTAGGAAGGGAGGGGAGATTAGTAACCTGAGAAGTCCCGTCAGACTGACTTGTCACCCGAGAGGCCAGATCTGGCAATAACAAGGTCTCACTCTGGGATCACAAAGAAATCTCCGGTGGAGCCCGCTCCACCGACACCTCTAAAGAACCGGGCGTCCGGTACAGACGGTTCTTCTAGCCTAGGCTTAACTGTCTTGTCCTTGCGCTTCTTTGAGGAAGCGGCCGGAGCATCCGACGGCATTTTATAATTGCACCGCTTCCCAAAGACTAACCTTGCACAATCCAACCTTCTCTTTATAGTGCGTTTATTAAATCTAGCACAAGAGCGACAGCCAACAACGTCGTGCTCAGGCCCTAAGCAAGGAATACACAAAGTATGATAATCTCTATGCGGTATCGGTTTCCCACAAGAAACGCAATTAACTTTTTCTGACATCCGGTAAATGACTGAGGCAAGAAAAAACTAAAATATTCCCCAACGGGGTACTTAGCCAACTTTGAACTCGGTCTGAAACTTCTAAATCGAAAAATCTCAAAACGCCAACCGGCACTTGCAATGCTGCTTCTGCATCGGACCATGCGGCAAAAAAGACTGAGGATATGACGCCGGTCATGCGCATTTGTACCCTGACGTCCTGACGTCAGTTAAATGCGCCCTGACCGACGTCAGCCTTATACTTTGATATTCGGGCCGACCGTGGACAGCGGACTACCCAATTGTTAGGACTGCAGCAATGTGAGATGAAGAACATCACTGTCTGGATGAAAAATGATAAAAGGTTCCACAGCCGTGAGTGCATGCAACTCGTCTTGCAGACATTATTGCTAGGTGCAGAGCTGTTTTCCAGGATAAGAATTTTATATCAGCTGTTGAAGCTGGCTCAAAGGGAGGCAGTGTGAGTTTTTCCAAGACATAACTGAGGTCCCATGTCGGAACTGGTGCTCGCCTTGGAGGCCTGATGTTTTTGGCCCCTCTGAGGTATAAGATTTTCTGGTACTGGGCCTTCTGGCCTCCAAGATAACATCCATAACAGCTTTTGAAAGAGGAGCGTTCCGAATGGCTACATTATCCGCCAAGCTGCCAGATTTAAGGTCCTGAGTTGACTGTGCAGTATCGGATTGTTTTGTTGGGTCAGCAAGTGGGAAGTTTGAGGCAATATCCATGCTGGACCTTGAGACAAGCTCTTTAGGATTGGGTACCAGTGCTGGCGTGGCCAGTCCGGCGCAATCAGTATCATTTTTGGCTTCTCGTTGGACCTTTAGGAGTACCTTGGGAAGGAAGGGTAGTGGAGGAAAGGCATATACTGTTAGGGCGTCCACTCTCCATGCTTGTTTGTGATAAATCCTTGTGCAAAATCTCTAATTGGCAGTTGTGAGGAGAGGCAAATAGATCTATGTCTGGGCATCCCCATTTCCTCGTTATCATGCTGAAGACTTGTGGATCCAGTTTCCACTCGTGGGGATCCATGAGGTTTCTGCTTAGTTCGTCTGCCAAAGTATTTGTTTTGCCTGGCAGGAATTGTGCTTGCAGGTGAACCTGACAAGTCAATGCTGTGTCCCACAAGGTCATTGCTTGTCTGCAGAGGGGGTAGGAATATGTGCCTCCCTGCTGGTTTATGTACCACATGACCGTAGTATTGTCCGTCTTTATCAGTAGCTGTCCTGGATGAAGTAGGTCCTTGAAAGCTGTCAGGGCATTCTAACAGCGAGCATCTCTTTTTGATTGATATGAAGATGCATCTGGCTTGCAGGCCATGTGCCCTGAATACATTTTCCTACCATAAGGGCCCCCCACGGATAATCAGATGCATCCGTTGTCAATGTCTGTCTGGCTGTGGGTAAAGTGAATAGCAGACCCTTGTGGTGGTGACAGGCCTGTGCCCACCATCGAAACTCCTGTTGCAGGCAGGGAATAAGGGTAATTACTGTCTCCAGGCTGTGGCAATGCAGAGTCCAAACACTTTTTAGGAACCACTGTAGTTTCCTCATATGCAGTCTGGCATATGGAATTAGTAAAATGCAGGATGCCATGAAGCCCAAGGCCTGCAGGATTTTCCTTGAAGATAACTGGGTCTTTGTTGCCAACTTTTTGAAGTAAGAAGTCAGTTGCCTTGGTCTGGCATGAGATAAGTCATCTGGGCAGTTGTATTTAAGCTTGCACCCAGGAATATTATCTCGAGAGGGTACTAGTTTTGATTTCTTTTCGTTTACTGTGTACCCTAGGCCAATTAGTAATCTTTTTACAAATGCCAGATGCTTTAGAAGAATGTCTTTGTTCTCTGCTTGAATAAGGCAGTCGTCCAAGTAGGGATATATTTAAATTCCTCTGTCTGCAAAATGCAATTACTGGTGCCAGGCATTTTGTGAAGACCCTGGGCGCAGTAGATAAGCCAAAGGGCAGTGCAGAGAATTGGTAGTGCATTGAGCCAGCTATGAATCGGAGGTATCTCCTGCAAGACTGTCTGACTGGGACATGCAGGTATGCCTCTTTTAGGTCCAAAGAGGAGCCAAGCCTTCTTGCCCAGCATGGGCAGTAGCTGCTGTAAAGTCAACATCTTGAATTTTGGGACCTCCCGAAACGTGTTTAGTATAGACAGGTCTAGTATTGGTCTCCAGGTTTTGTCCTTTCTGGGCACCAAGAAAAGTAGAGTAAAATCTTTGCCCCTGCACTTGTTGTGGTACTTGTTGAATGGCCCTCATGTCCATGAGGGCTGTAATTTGCTTTTGTGCATCTGCCCATTGTGTGGCAGGTCTGGCATACCTTTTGCCCTTGGTAGAGTGTGAAAATGGAACCTGTAGCCCTGGGACACGATTACCCAAGACAAATGGGTCATGAGCATAATTTTCCAATTTGGTGAAAAAAGTGCTAGTTTTCCCCCTAAGGGGGCTGCCAAAAGATAAGTGCTTGGATCTGCCAGAGGAAAGTCATTGGGACTGTTTCCTGTAAGGTTGTGATTTGTCTTCTCAGCTTTTGGAGGTAGGAGCACCCCATTGTTTAGGCCTGTATGAGCCTTAGGGCCGAGATCTGCCTCTGGGACATCTGTATCTGCCTCTTTGTGGCCTGACACTGGAAAAGGACCAATTTTTGGAAGGCCAGTTCCTGCTAAATATGGGTAGCTGTACCTGTAAAAAAATCCTTAACTGTCTGCATGGATTTTGCTTTATCCTCCATTTTCTTCAACACCTCTTCTGCTTTAGCACCAAACAAAGTATCATGCTGTAGTGGAGCATCTAATAATTTTGCTTTAACATGATCAGGTAGATCATGTTCCTTTAACCAGAACAGAACCTGTAACAGCGGCCCTGCAAGAGGCCTCCAGTGAATCATAACCACATTGCAAAGTATGCTTTCCCACTTGTTCAGTTGCATGCAATAAATCAAGAAGTTATGTACTCACCATAATGTTCGATGTATGTAGTCCATCTCTCCTCACATTCTTACCCGTGGGTTTGGAACCAAATATCGGCTCCGACTCGGCTAAACATTTCTAGCTCCAAGTCTTCTATTGGCCGGGCTAAGCATGTATCCCATGGTGCACTGCTCCATATCCCCAGATCTAGTTTGCTGCGAAACTCGTACATAACCCATGCGTACACAACATCCAGATAAAAGAACAAGCTGACGTAAAGGGAACTGTAGATAAAAACAACCCCTAATCTCCAAGATCCTGCAAGAAGGGATAAAGGCAGGAGGGTAAGTAAGCATGTGAGGCGAGATGGACTACATACATTGAACGTTATGGTGAGTACATAACTTCCTGATGTTATGTAGTCCTATCTCGCCTACATTCTTACCCGTGGGAACATCGTCCCTAGCAGCTACACCCTGGGTGGCTCATAGGAAAATACTCCTGAGTACTGTGGAGCCAAAAGATGACCTGCCCCTAGAAACCACGTCCAATTTGTAATGAGAAACAAATGTGTGAGAAGCCCAGGTAGCTGCAGCACATATATCGTCCATTGACAACCTGGCCTGATTTGTAGTTTCTACATCTACAGCCTGAGTAGAGTGAGCCTTGACCAGAAATGGGAGATACTTTCCTCCCGCTTGGTAGGCGAACGAGATGCAATTAGATATCTATCTGGATATGGTGACCTTGGAAACAGGGGACCCAATTTTGTTGTCCGCAAAGGAGACAAATAGTTGATCTGACTTTTGGATATCTTTTGTTCGGTGCAGATAGAAGCGAAACGGTCTATGTACATCCAATTGATGGAATTTAAATTCTGCCTTGTTTGAAAATTGCAGAAAGAATACAGGCAACTCAATGGATTGATTAAGATTAGACACCGAAGCCACTTTAGGAAGAAAGGAAGGGTTCGGTCAAAGAGAAACCCTGTCCTTATAGAAGATTAAGTATGGGTGTTTAATAGAGAGGGCTTGAATTTCTGAAACTCGCCTTGTTGAGGTGATTGCTATTAAAAAGGGTGTTTTCCATGTCAAGAACTTCAATTTACAGGTAGCTGCAGGCTCAAAAGGTAGTGAAATAAGGGCTTGTAGGAAAAAATTGAGATCCCAGGGCATGATAGGTTCGGAGACCGGGGGACGGAGTAACAGAGTACCCTTCGGGAAAGCCTTGCAAAGTCCATGAGCCATAAGACAAGGCTCATTAGTCGCATGAAAGTTAGAAATCGCAGCCAATAGAACTTTGATGGTAGCTGATGTGGAAACCTGATGGAAGAGCATAGACAAAAACTCCCAAGACTGAAGCAACTTGAGCGGTGTATGATCAATGCCTTGGGTATGCACCCAAATAGAAAACCTCTTCCATTTGCTGTAATAAATCTTCCTCGTAGATGGCTTATGAGAGGAAGATAAAATGTGAACCACTTCCAGTGAAAATTCATGAAGCCTAACTAACGACGGAAGTGGAGCAGCCAGGCTGTCAACCAGAGGGTCAAAGAGGGGTGGAGCTGTCCCGACATGTGCATCAGTAAATCTGGTTGAGGTTCCAGAATCCAAGGAGTGTCCATAATGTATGGTTGAAGAAAGGGGAACCAGACTAGACGAATTATTCTGCTTCCCAAGGATTGCGCTTTCTGACTTCCCTTGACAGCAAGGAAAACGGAGGCAAAGCATAAAGCAGACCGGAAGGCCAATCGTGGACCAGAGCATCCCTGGGTGACTCCCCCTGTGGGGGGATCAGCGTGAAGTAGTTACTGCATTTGGCGTTGAGGGGACTGGCAAAAAGGTCGCAGCAAGGTTGGCCCCATTTGCTGAAGATTCGTTCTGCAACTAGACGATTCGGGGACCACTCGTAAGGCATCAGAATAGCTCTGCTTAGCCTGTCCGCAATCACGTTGGACTTCCCCGGAATGTGTGTTGCCACCAGAAAATGTTGGGAAGTTACTGCCCACTGCCACACTCGCATGGCCTCTCTGCATAGGGGGGTAAGACCTGGTTCCCTCTTGCTTGTTTAGATACCACATTACCGACATGTTGTCTGAGTGTATTGCAATCGTCCCTAGAGGTAGAAAACAAGTGCCTACAACGCAAGTAGCACCGCTCTCATCTCTAGTATGTTGATATGCAGATGTATCTCATGATCCTACCACGTTTCTTAGACTGTCCTGCCAAGATAATGCCCCCCCATCCCATCTGGGAAGCATCCGTGGTCACTTTGGCAACCAGAATGGGTGGGACGAAGGGTCTTCCCCCGTCCAAATTGTTGGTGCGAAGCCACCAATGAGGTCCTGTTTGCATCTGTCCATGAGTAAAATGGGGTGAGAAAGTGGAAATTTTTTGGAAAGAACACTGAACAAAGAAGCCATTGGAGAAGTCTCATGTGCAATCTCGCTAGAGGGACCAACATGATTGTTGCTGCCATGGTCCCCAGAAGTTGGAGAACCCATCTCGCCTGGACTTCCCTCATGGGCATCAGGATGTGCGTTTGTTGTTGCAAGATTCTGATATTCTCCTGCGGTAAAAATGCTCACATATGAATGTTATCTAATTCTGCACCTATAAAGGTGACACGCTGCAAGGGCAACAAGGCAGATGTTTTCCCAATTTAGTGTTATGCCCAACTGTTGACAGAGTGATGGTAGCGTCCCTGGTTTTGATTAGCTGATGCCTGGTGGGGGCAGTAAGGAGCCAATCATCCAGATACAGAAGCACCTGGAATCCCTGATGTCTCAAGTGAGCAGTCACCACTGCCATACCACTTGAACACCCTGGGGCCTGTGGTGAGACAAAAGGGCAGTGCTCGAAATTGGAAATGACTGGCTCCCAGCCGGAAGCATAGGTAACTTTTAGTTATATACTTACCATAACTTTAGATGTATGGGATCCATCTCGCCTACATTCTGTACTGATGGGTTCGGAGCAGAGGCCGGCAAAACGAAGTATCTTATTGGCTGAGCTATCCCACATCCCAGGATGCACCACCACTGCTTCCCCAGATCTTGTTTGTCCGCACACACACATAGACTGTTGATATAATATTGCCAGGTGTTTCAAGATGAAACAGCTGAACTCAAACCATCCGGTCTCTTCTGATCTCCAAGGCAGGGGGAAGGAGGGTGGGTTATTAGGAATGTAGGCTAGATGGATCCCATATATCTAAAGTTATGGTAAGTACATAACTAAAAGATGTAATGTGATCCTATCTCGCCTACATTCTGTACTGATGGGACAGCGTCCCTAGCACCTGATTCCTGGGTGGCTCACTGGAAAACACTCCTGAGAACTGTGGAACCGAAGGAAGCTCGCCCCCGAGATGCCACGTCCAATTTGTAATGAGAAATGAAGGTGTGAGGAGAAGACCAGGTAGCCGCAGCACAAATGTCACTAATGGCAAGCTTAGAATGAAAAGCTGCCGAAGTAGCCATAGCCCTGGTAGAATGAGCTTTCACTGTAGTTGTAAGCTCTTTATTAGAAATGAAGTATGACTGATACAGTCTCTGATCCACTTGGCAATAGTGACTTTTGTGACGGCTTTGCCCAATTTATTGTCTGAAAAGGACACAAACAACTGATCTGTTTTCCGTGCTTGGTGCGTCCTATCCAAATAGAAGCACAATTGTCTGTGAACATCCAAGGTGTGAAAGATGTTTAAGTACTTTGGGAAGAAAACTGGAAGTTCCAATGACTGTTGCAGACAAAAACTAGAACAAACCTTAGGAACAAAGGATGGGTTCGGTCTGAGGGATACTCTATCATTGTGAAAAAACAGGTATGGTGGTTTGACACATAGGGCTTGAAGTTCAGAAACTCTCCTGGCTGATGTAATTGCAACTAATAAAGCAGTCTTCCAAGAAAGAAATTTTAAGTCACAAGTTGCTGCCGGTTCAAAGGGGGAAGAGGTCAAAGCACCTAGCACCACATTAAGGTCCCACGGTGGAGCGGGATGAGATATCGGGGGCCGTAGCAGCCCAGCACCTTTCATGAAGGCTTTACACAACTTGTTGCTCATCAAAGGTGGTTCTATGCTCTCATGAAAATTGGAAATAGCTGCCAATTGAACCTTGATGGTACAGACCGAACAACCTTGATTGAACAGAGAAGCTAAAAACTTCAGAACCTCTGACACCGGGATAGTTATGGGATCTAATCCCCGGAGTTGGGCCCAAATAGCAAATCTCTTACATTTTCTTAGTAGAAGTCGTGGGCCGAGGACAAGATATGTATGACTTCCGGGTCCAAAGCATGGTTCCTGACTATGGTCGGAAGAGGAGGAGCCAAGCTGTTAACCTCAACGAGTGGAGGGACTGATGAAGCTGTCCCGACTGATGGGTCAAGAGATCCGGAACTTGGTCCAGGAACCATGGACCGTCCAGTGCATATTTCCGAAGAAAAGGAAACCAGACTTGACGAGGCCAGTATGGGGCAACTAAAATCATTTTGCTCTCCAAGCGAATCGCCTTCTGGATCACCTTGGGAAGAAGGGGAACCGGTGGAAAGGCGTATAGCAGGCCGGTGGGCCAAGCTTGGACTAGGGCGTCCTTGGGAATCTCCCCCGGAACTGGGGAGAGAGAACTGTTGGCATTTCGTGTTGAGGGGGGTTGCGAAAAGGTCGCAACAAGGAGTTGCCCATCTTCTGAAAATCTGAGTTGCCACTCTGTCGTTTAGAGACCACTCGTGAAGGGAGAGAATAGTTCTGCTCAGTCTGTCGGCTATCACATTGGATCTCCCTGGAATGTGTGTTGCTACCAGAAAACGTTTGGTTGCAATCGCCCAATCCCATACCTTCATGGCCTCTCTGCAAAGGGGGTAGGATCTGGTCCCTCCCTGCTTGTTCAGGTACCAGACTACTGACATGTTGTCGGACTGAATGGCAATCATGCCCTAGGGGAGGTAATCGTGTAGTGCTTGCAGCGATAGAAGCACCGCCCTCATTTCTAGTATGTTGATGTGGAGGAGACTCTCGTCGGAATGCCACTTGCCTTGGACTGACCTGCCCAGGTAATGTCCCCCCTACCCCGTCTGGGAGGCGTCTGTAGTCCGTGGCCACTGGAGGTGGTGGAACGAAGGGTCGCCCCTGATCCAGGTTGGAGGAAAGAAGCCACCAACGAAGGTCCTGTTTGCACATCTCTGTGATCAGAATGTGGTGACAGAGAGGGAGATCCTGATAAGACCAGTGGACTGACAGGAGCCACTGGAGAATCCTCATATGTAACCTTGCCAAGGGGACTAGGAGAACGGTGGTAGACATGGAACCTAACAGTTGTAGGACCATCCTGGCTGGGGCTCGGCGTTTGAGGAGCAAGGCTCGAACTTGAGACTGTAATGTTTCTATCCTCTCTGTAGGAAGATAGACCCGCATTTGCTTAGAGTCTATCTCTACTCCGATAAACCGAATGCGCTGAGATGGCAGCAACACAGACTTTGTCCAATTGAAGGGGATTCCTAGGGAGTTGCCTAGAGATATAGTGGCTGCTGGGTTTTGCAAGAGTAGACGCCTGGAGGTGGCAGTTAGGAGCCAGTCGTCTAGGTATGGAAACACCTGGAATCCTAGACTTCTCAGATGAGCAGTCACCACCGCCAAACATTTGGTGAACACCCTGGGGGCTGTGGTGAGACCAAAGGGCAGTGCACAGAACTGGAAATGACAGTCTCCCAGGCTGAAGCGCAAGTGTCTCCTGGACGCCTGATCTATCAGGATGTGATAACAGGCGTCCTTGAGATCTATGGAGCACATCCAAACACCTTTCTCCAGCAGCGGGAGAATGGATTGCAAGGTGACCATCCGGAACTTGGACTTCTTGACTGATCGATTTAGCTTGTTGAGATCCAAAATGGGCCTCAAGTCCCTGGTCTTTTTTGGCACCAAAAAGAATCTCGAGTAAGTCCCTAATCCGGTCTGACCTGCGGGGACCGGTTGGATGACTCCTTTTTGAAGCAGCTTTGAGATTTCGATGGCTGCAAGATCCTGTTGACTGGGTGGCGGGTCCGGGATTTTTTGGGATGGGGGGGGGGGGTTGAGAAAAGGGGATGGTGTAACCTCCGGCGATGATTCGGAGCACCCATCGGTCCTAAGTGATACTCTCCCAGGCCTTTAGGTGCTTTGAAAAACTACCCCCGACTGGCTACGGAGCTGCACAGTCGGGCAATCCTTCAGGGATGCTGGAAGGTTGAGGAGCCACGAAAGAACTTGCGGTCTCCAGTGTTGCGGGGGCCTCTGCCGCCTTTGGGACGGCGTCTTCCTGAAAAATTTCCCCCTCCTCTGCCTCTAGAAGGGGGATCGCCCTGCTGTGAAGAGTAAGGCTTTTGAGATTTACGGAACCACATTTTCCCCCCTCTTCTAGCCTTGGGATAAGGCCTGAAGGGAGTGGAAAACCGTGCCCCTACACAGCAGTCAAAGTCTTACCCTCTTGTTCACATCGAGTCAAGGTGTCCTTTACCTTGGGTCCAAATAGAGAGGACCCATTGAAGGGAGCGTCGGCAAAGGAAGACTTGAAGGCTTCCGCAAAATGACACAGGCGAAGCCAGGCTTGTCTCCGTAGAGCAACACCTTTTCCCGCCGCTCTGCTCGCCCCCTCGGCTGCATATGAAATGAGCCTCATGGACGAGTTCGATAACTATGATAAGGTAGCCAGCTGAGAGCTAACCGTCTAGGCCAACTGTTCAGGTAAGTTACCAGAGAGGGTATCTGAAAGTTCCTTGACCAGATCCCTCTGAAGTCTGGTGAAGTGTGTCAGATAATTCAGAGACCTTAAAGTAAAGGTTGCTGAAGTAAGGGTGCGCTTCCCGTACCGATCCATGCTCCTGGACTCTATTAGGAGGATGGACGGACGTTGAAGCCTCTGCCACATCTTGTTGGGTAGCAGATGCCACCACCAGGGCATCTACAGCCACACCTTAGGAGAGAAAATACTTTTCGGGGGGGGGGCTGAAAGAAATTTATTGGGGCGAGCTGGCACCGGTTCCACAGAATCCGGGTGTTCCCACGCCCTTCGAGAGATCAAATTCAGAAGCTCATCGAAGGGCGGTCCTACACTCCTTGTTAGGTGGATGGACAGAGGAAGAGGTCTCTGCAACTTCCTTCTGAGTGGCCGCTGCCACCACCACGGCATCTACAGGGACTCCTTTGGACAAGAACTCCTTACCTTGAGGAGCAGAAAGAAACTTGTTGGGGCCTGCACGGCTTCAGAGAATCAGGGTTTTCCCCACACTCTTCTATAAATTAAATCAAGGAGCTCATCGAAGGGTGGGGACACCCAGGAGGCGGAGGGCTGAGCCCCGAAGGCCTTGAGGAATATACAGACTCCTCAGCGGAAGGGGGTTTGGACTGCCAGTCGCCTCGTTGCTTCAGGATTTCCAAAATGTCCGCAAAGGAGACATCATCCGAGGACGACTTGGGGGACCCCTCCGCATCATCGAGGTCGGTGTCTGAGGTGAGAGACTCGTCAGGGGAGTCTACGTGCTTTTTCTTGCACCGTCTCTTCCTTGGAGGTTCCTCCGAAGATGCTTCGGAGGGACCTTCAGGAAGGAGGGAACCCCCGATGGGGGTGACATCAGGCCCCAGGGCTCCGCTGTCTTGAGACAGGGGGACTACAAAGGAACCAGTCTCCGTGCCAAGGGAAGGTGCCGGTGAGACTGTGGAGGTGGCCAAAGAAGATTTGGCCAAAGCACTCCTCATGGCCCTGAAGGCGGGACCCCCAGAGTCCTGGGAAGGTCCGACCCCCGAGGCCACAACAGTAGACGGCACTCCCGCAGCAGACGCACCGAGAGGGAGGCTCTGAACCGAAAACATCGGTCCCGAAGCATCACCCCCCGGGGCCGACAGAGGAGGTCCGTGTACCGAACTCCGACCCGAAGGGCGGGGTAGGAGTAAGGGTCGGAGCCGACCCGAAAACCTCCACCTGCTCCACCAGCACAGACTCCAACGGTGCCGAGGCTGTTGGAGGAAGAACCAAGAAAACAGGGTGGGCAACCGGCTCTGGAGCAGACTGGGCTGGAGCCGAAACCAACTTTTGGAAGACTGAAGACAAACAGCCTTTGAAGTACCCTGTCTATGTCCGAATCCGACATTCTCGAAGACCAAGAAGAGATCGAACGAGTTCGAGTCGACTTCTCCACCGGTTCCGAAGGACTGGGGGACCGGCTCCTAATAGTCTCGATAAATATCGGTGCCGAGGGAGACTCCACAACCACTGCAATTTCTCTCGGAGCCGAAGTGGACTTCGGTGCCGAAGGGGAAGAGTCTGAGCGGGCAACTCATCGGCTCCGAAGACAGTGGAGCCGATGAAGGTGACCCGCCTCTCGAAGCTCTAGCCGTCTGCTCCGAAGCCAGAGGAGTCGAGGCGGGAGGCATCGAGGCAGACCGTTCCGCCCTCGGCTCCGAAGTCCGTGGAGCCGATGGAGAAGCCTGCCGAGATTTCTTTTTAGCCGGTTCCGACAGGCTGGTCGGAGCAGACAATTTCTTTTTCTTAGAAGGTGAAGAGGAAGAAGATAAAGCCTCCTCAAAAGTAGGGGAAATAAGCCCTTTTAAAATCAATTTGTTTTTCCTCTCTTGGAGGACCCGGGAGGAAAAAGTGTGACCAACGCTGCATGACTCCTGAAGATGTTTAGGGCCTAAACAATAAACACAAAAAGTGATTGTCCGTTATGGACATTTTGTAACTGCATTTAGAGCATTTTTTGAACCCAGATGGTCTGTGCTCTTTCGACATGTTGACACACAATCACTAACACAGAAAAAACCTTTAACCAAATTTTTCTTAAGAAAAGAGTGACTGAGGACAAGACCCCTCTAACAGAAAACGGGATTACTTGACCAACTATAATACAATACCACAACAAGACTCACACTAAGTAGTTTCAATCACGCGCGAGGGCAAGGCCCCTCCAACTTAAACGGGATCCTTTCCCTCAAATTAAAGACAAATTTTACCACAAAAATAACTCAATCTCAAGTCACACAACACCAATAGCTGTTAAAACAGCTTTTGGGTAGATTAGCCAAAAATTCCTGACAGAAATTTTTTAAGAAATAAGCACTTAGCTCAGCCAAGTCCGAGACCACGTCTTTGCTGTAAAGAGGCAAACGAGATCTGGGGAAGCAGTGGTGGTGCATCCTGGGATGTGGGATAGCTCAGCCAATAAGAGACTTCGTTCTATAGTATAGCGTGCAGTCTCGGAGCCGAACCCATCAGTACAGAATGTAGGCGAGATAGGATCACATTACATCTCTTGGATACCCCGTCCATCTTTACATGGTAGTAAGCATCCTTGAGGTCGATGGAGCACATCCATACCTCCTCTCCCAACAATGGAAGAATAGACTGTAGTGTAACCATACGGAACTTGGACTTCTGTACATAGTTGTTTAGTTGGCGGAGATCTAATATGGGTCTCAGGTCCCCTGTTCTTTTCGGCACCAAAAAGAATCTTAAGTCCCTAATCCTGGTCTGAGGGGACACACTGGATGGCTCCTTTTTCTAGCAGCTTTGAAACCTCTAATGCTGCTTGATCCCTTTGACTGGGTGGAACGTCTGGGATATTTCTGACTGATGGGGGGGGGGGGTCTGATATGAACGGAATGAGGTAACCTCCGGAAATTATTCTTAATACCCATCGGTCCTGGGTGATGCTTTTCCAGGCTTCCGGATATAACGAAATTCAACCCCTGACTGGCTCCGGACAAGCACAGCCGGGCACTCCCTCAGGAACGAGAGTAGGGAGAGCCGTGAAAGGAATTGCGGTCTCCCGAATTGTGAGGCCCCCTCTGCCTCTAGGACGTCTCCCTGAAAATCCTCCCTCTCCTCTGCCTCTGGAGGGGGACTCTCCTTGTGCAGCAGGAAAAAACTTCTGCGATTTCTTGAACCACATCTTCCCACCTTGCTGGGCCTTGGGGTAAGGCCTAGAAGGGAGGGAAAAATGGACCCCTACGGCAGACAGGGTCTTTCCCCTCTTGCTCACACCTGGTGAGGGCGTCTTTCACTTTGGTTCCGAACAATGAAGAACCGTCAAAGAAGGAAGACTTGAAGGCCTCCGCAAAGTGACACAGGCGCAGCCAGGCTTGCCTCCCAAGGGCAATTCCTGAGCTTGCTGCCCTACTCGCTCCCTCGGCTGCATAAGAAAAGAGCCGCATGGAGGAGTTGACAATGGAGTTGAGGGTAGACACCTGGGCGTTAACCGTCTGGGCCACAGTCTCAGGAATGTTACCCGCAAGAGTATCTCCTAATTCTTTGAGGAGATCTCTCTGGAGCACAGTGAAATGAGACAGATAATTCAGCAACCGTAAAGGTAAACGTTGCGGATGAGAGGTACGCTTCCCGTACCGGTCCATGGTCCTACACTCCTTGTTAGGTGGATGGACGGAGGAAGAGGTCTCTGCAACTTCCTTCTGAGTGGCCGCTGCCACCACCATGGCATCTACAGGGACTCCTTTGGACAAGAACTCCTTACCTTGAGGAGCAGAAAGAAACTTGTTGGGGCGCCTGGGTACGGGCTTCAGAGAATCAGGGTTTTCCCCACACTCTTCGATAAATTAAATCAAGGAGCTCATCGAAGGGTGGGGACACCCAGGAGGCGGAGGGCTGAGCACCAAAGGCCTTAAGGAAGACAGACTCCTCCTCGGAAGGGGTTTTGGACAGCCAGTCACCTCTTTGCTTCAGTATCTCCAGGATGTCGAAGGAGGAAACATCAGAGGATGACTTGGGGGACCCCTCTGATTCCTCGAGGTCAGTATCAGAAGTGAGGGACTCACCCTGGGAGTCTATGTGCTTCCTCTTGCACGTCATCTTTCTAGGGGGCTCCTCAGGCACAAACTCTGAAGGACCCTCAAAGTTGTGGACCAATCGTAGGGGTATCCCTAGGCCTTGGTACTCTGCTGTCCCTGGATAGGTGAAAGTCAGAGGCTCTCACCGGAGTGGTAGGGGAGAGAGAGTGACCGATCCGCCAGATGTAGCTGATGATCTGGCCAGCGCAGTCCACATGGTCTTGAAGGCTGGTCCCCCTGAGTCAGAGAACCGGCCAGCCTCAGAGACCACGATGGGAGTCGGAATTCCTTGAGCAGAGGCACTGAGAGGGAGGCTCGGAACCGAAATATGTCCCAAGATGTCCTCCTCAGGCTCGACTGAAAAATCCTGAGTCCCGAACCCAGAGGACAGAGCCAATGGGGCCATCGGAACCGGACTAGCAACATCACATGGCGCAGAACACTCCGGCTCCGAAGACAGATGCGCTCGGAGGAATGGTCGAAGCAGGGGTCGGGATGGGCTCCGGAGCAGACTGGGCCGGAGCTGAAAACAATTTTGCCAAAAACGGTGACTGGAGGAGCCTCTGGACCACCCTATCAACATTCGAAAGGGTTCTGGAGGATTTGGAGGACAGGGAGGGAGATAGAGATCTCCTCTCAGGAGAAGCTGGTCTGAGACTGGGTGATTGGCTCCGAAGAGGTTCCAATATGACCGGAGCCAATGCCGGTTCCATCACCACCAACACTTCCTGTGGCCCCGAAGACAGTGGAGCCGAGGTAGTTGATGCAATTTTTGTGACTTTCTCCAGAGGCTCCGATGAAACTGATGGAGCCGGAGATCTCTTTTTAGACTTAGATGATTTAGACTTGGCGCTGGGAGAAGAATCTAAGACCTCTTCGAAAGAGGGTTTCAAAAGTCCCTTTAGGATCAGCTTTATTATCTCTCTCTCTCTCGGAGCACTCTGGGACTGAATGCATGGCAAAAACTGCAGGATTCCTGCAGATGAATGGCTCCCAGGCAATAGACGCAAAGAGAATGCCCATCGGTGATGGACATTTTGTACCCACATTTTAAGCACTTTTTGAAACCGGAAGGATTGTGCTCTTTGGAGTCTTTAGACAATCACCAGACAAAAACCAACAATGCAACCTAAGGGAAATCGGACAGGAAAACACACTCACCACAAAAAACGCGGGAATCAGACAAGGTTGAAAACGTACATGCACTCTAGAGACGCGCACTGAAACCAACTATGCCAAAAACCTCCAAGTAAAATGGTTAATGACTACAAGGGTTGGAGAACAGACATTCAAACCTCCAATTTAAACGGTTTGACAGACAGAAGGAAAGGACTAGGTCCTCTAACTGAAACGGGCCTAGCCCAAGGGAACAGTTATCAGGATACCACAAACATGCACACTACCAAAACGCTAAACACTAAGGACAAGAGCTATGAAAATAGCTTTTTGCTACAGAGCAATACATTTTCTCAAGGCAAGAAAAAAAGTACTTTGCCACAGCCAAGAGCGATACCACGTCTGAGCTACATAAGTGGCAAACTAGATCTGGGGATATGGAGCAGTGCACCATGGGATACCTGCTTAGCCCAGCCAATAGAAGACTTCAAGCTAGAAATGTCTGGCCAAGTTGGAGCAGATATTCTGTCCGAACCCACAGGTAAGAATGTAGGTGAGATAGGACTACATAACATCCTGCATTTCCTTGTTCTCTGAACATTCAGAATTTGTCAACATTTTCTGTTTGAGCAGTGACATTAAGTATTGCGGATATTTAAGCATAAGAAACAGACAATTTAAAGCCCTTGCAGCCAAGGTAGCAGAAGTGTAAACTTTTCCCCCCATCTGTCCAGTGCCCTAGAGTCCTTATCAGGGGGGGGGCAGGGTTTTTTGCAGTGGAAGCTTTGACCCCTTTGAGACCCTGAGATAGTTTCTGGGTCAGCAGCAGGGTTTTTATATAGGAATTTATGAGAATCTGGGACCCTGTACTATGTCAGGCTTAGCAGGTGCAGGAAGTAGAGAGTCAGGGGACAGGCTGGACTCTGAAAATACATCTGCAATGTCTAGAACAGGTGGAATAGCAAGGGGTCTGTGCTGGGGTAATAGCAGAAAGTCTGAGCCTTTTCTTAGATTCAGAGTAATCCTGGCTTTCCCAGTGGAAATGCTCCCTCATGGTATGCAGTGTACCCCCAAAAAAATAATCCTTAGGAGACGCTGAAGAAATGGATTCTTCAGCAACAGTGTCCGCATAGGGAGGAATGGAGTAATCCTGTTCAGAAGAGGAATCAGAGGAAATAGAAACCTGATCAGAAGAATCATATTCTGTCTCTTGCCTGGGCCTCTTATCAGGAGGGGGATGGGAACCCCTGATCAAAGTAATTAGGTCTTCGGCCATTTTAAGCATCTGTTTTTTAGGCATGGTAGTTTGAGTAGGAGAATGCTGTACTTGTTTCTTTGTCTTTAGAGCTGCTTTAGTCTTTGAAGCTGAAGATGGTTTAATACATAACTGCGTAGGTCTGAAGACACCCTCAGAAGCAGATGTCTGCTCAGCGGCTCCGGACCCATCTGAGGGAATGATAGTGTGTCCAATACCTTGAGTATCCAGAGACCCAGTCAGCTCCACGTGGAAGTCTGAAGCAGCCTGTGGCTCTGAGGTAGCGGACGCCAGGGGCTGCGAAAGCGCCTCATTGAGAACCGGCGACTGGCCTAGCGGATGCCTCTTCAGTTCTAGACCTCGGATGCCTATCCTTTTCGTTGCGTTTTTTATAAACTCAAGTCGTCGGCTGTTCCAAAGGCATTATATAATTAAACCTTCGGCCAAAGTAATGAAATGCAAAATCGAACAGACGCTTAATAGTGCGTTGGTTAAATCTAGCACAAAAACTACAGCTAGCAACGTTGTGGTCGGGGCCTAGGCAAGGAATACAGTAAGAGTGAAAATCCTTGAGGTATTTGCTTCCCACAAGAAATACAACTGTTAACTTTTTCTGACATCGGTCTGGAGCAAGAAAAAACAAAGTTTCCCCAACGGGGTACTTGGCTTTAAATGAAGACTTTGGTTCTGAAATTCGTATTTGAAAATATCAGGAGTCGGCCGACCGGCACTTACGAACTGCTGTTGCTTCGGGCACCGCGCGGCAAGAAAGACTAAAGAAAATGCGGTCTGCTGCATCTTGTGCCCCTGGCCCAGTGACGTCAGGGAAGCGGCAACAGCAACAGACGCCATACTGGGACTTTGGAATTCGGGCCGACTGCGGGTAGCCTGCCAGCAGGATAACCCAAGAGTAATGACTGCAACAGTGAAACACAATGAACATCAGTATCTATTCCACTTTTCTGAAAAGGATTTCCTAGTAATGGGCCTCCTGGCCTGAAGGATAACATCCAGCACCTGGTTGCTGGTGATTTACTCAGGGAATAAGTCAGGCTGCCAGGTTCAGGGTTTGCAGCAGAGAAAAAATCTGCCCATCCTGCTGGGACAGCAGAGTGGGTCTGATGTACGTGCCAGAATGGCACTGCTGTCACTTGGTGCAATAAGGATTGTCCTTGGCCTGTCCTGTTTGATCTTGAGGAGTACTTCTGGAAGGAGTGGCAGAGGGGGAAAGGCATAGACTGAGATGTTTTCCCATGTGAAGGTTAGGGCATCCACTTTCCAAGCTTGGCTGTGGGGAATTCTGGTGCAAAATTTGTTTAGTTGATTTCGGGGGGGGGGGGGGGGCAAAGCTGTCCACCTGTGTATTAGAAGTTTGAATGAGTTTGGTTCCAGTTTCCACTTGTGTGGATCCATTAGATTTCTGATATATGTCTGCCAGTGAATTTTGTTCACCTGGCAGGAATTGAGCTTGCAGGTGCACTTGGTTGCTAAAGGCTGTGTTCCACAGAGCCATGGCTAACCTGCAGAGTGGGTAGGAGTGAGTTCTGCCCTGCTTGTTATGCATCACAACTGCGGTGTTGCCGGTCTTTATCAGGAGTTGTCCTGGTAGGATAAGATATTTGAAGGCTGTCCGTGCATTCTGTACAGCCAACATCTTTTTGATTGATATGCGGGTGAATTTGTCCTGGGCTCCATTTGCCTTGAATGCATAGGTCTGCCATGTGAGCCCCCCTTGCACAGTCTGATGAGTCTGTTGTCAGAGTTTGGACGGCGGGGGGGTTGTGAGAAAAAGGAATCCCTCGTTGTGGTTGCAAGCCTTTGCCCAAAAGGAACTCTTGTCCTTCGGCAAGGAATGAAAGGAATCACTGTTTCCAGGTCCTGGGAATGTTGACATCAAACCTTTTAAGTACCACTGAAATTTCCTCATATGCAGTCTTGCATATGGAATCAGTAGAATACATGAGGCCATGAACCCTAGGGCTTGCAGTATTTTTTCTTGCAGATAGCTGGGTTTGGGTGGCCAGTAGTTTGAAATAAGTTGTCAAATAAACCTGCTTTTCTGGAGTGAGGAATGCCATCTGGGAAGTTGCGGTCAAGTTTGATCTCAGGAATACAATCTTTTGGCTGGGTACCAGATGAGACTTCTTTTTATTGATGGTATACCCCAGAGAAGTTAGGGTCTCTTTACAAACGTCAGGTGCTGAACTAGCAAATCCTGACGGTCCGCCTGAAATCAGGCAATTGTCCAAGTATGGGTAAATTTGAATATTTCACTGCCTGCAGTAAGCAATGGCTGGAGCCAGGCACTTTGGGAATACCCTGGGCGCAGTAGAGAAGCCAAAGGGAAGTGCAGAGAACTGATGCATAGATCCTGCCCTGAAACAGATATTTCTTGCAAGATTCCCTTATGGAGATGTGCATATAAGCTTTAAGTCTACGGTGACTAGCCAGGAGTCCTTGACTAGCATACGAAGGAGCTGCTGGAGTGCAAGCATTTTGAATTTTGGTACCTGTTGCCCCTGGGTTTGGGCTGAGAAGGTCTGGAAGGGACTGGAAAGGACCAGTTTTTTTGAAGGCCAGTGCCTACTGAATCTAGATGACTGTACCTGTAAGAAATCTAACAGCTTGCATGGATTTATCTTTTTCCTCCATCTTTAAGAACTTCTGCTTTAGAGCCAAACAAAACATTCTTGGTTTAATGGAGCATCAAGTAATTTTGCCTAGACATGATCTGGCAAGATTTGTTCCTTCAGCCAAGCATGCATTCTCAGAACAGACCCAGTGACAGCAGCCCTGCAAGATGCTTCTAAGGCATCAAACCACACTGCAAAGTATGGTTTACCAGCTTGGTTTGCAGAATGCATTAAGTCTTGTAAGTCCTTATTTTCTGCACAATCCGGAATCTTTTTTTTTTTTTTTTTTTTTTTTTTTTTTAATTAAAATCAACAATATGCTGCTGGTACTTAAACATGTGAAACTGCAACTCTCGTCATCAGGGCTTTAAATTGCCAAAGGTATATACCTTCTTACCCTGTCTAGAGCCCTAGAATCCCTGTCTGAAGGGGTAGGGTTTTTGGCTTTAGAAGCCTTAATACCTTTAGGTCCATGGGAAATGGTCTCTGGATCCGCAGTAGCATTTTTAAAGAGAAATTTGAGAGAGTCCGGTATTCTGTAGTACCCGGCAGGCTTTTTCGGAGCAGGTGGTAGAGAATCAGGGGTAAGGCTGGATTCCATGACCATCTATAATATCCAGGACAGGGGGAATAGCTAGAGGCCTATGCTGAGAAAAGTTTAAAAATTCCCAGTCTCTTTTTGGACTGTGGGTAGCCTTGGCATTCCCAGTGGAAATGCTCTCTTAGGGTATGCAATGTTTCACCGAAAGAAAGGTCCTGGGGGCTGAGAGAATTGAATCCTCTGCATCCGAGTCCTCACAGGTAGATAAGGGTATGTGTCCTGGTAACCACAGGGGACAGTCATCTGACTCATGGTCTTCAGAATCAGAAGGAAAATCAATTCTTTGTCTTTTAGAGGTGGAAGGCTGGCTTCCCCCAAGTAATAAGGTCTTCAGCCATTCTAAGCATTTGTTTCTGTGGCATGGGAGCTTGAGAATGTGCTTTGGTCGGTTTCCTAGGTGTAGTGTGAACTCTGGGCCTGAGAAATTCGGTAAATTTAGGTCTGACTACACCCTCAGAAGCCAGTGCCCATCCAAGGTAGAGAAATCCACAGGTTCCAAAGTCTAAGCATCTTGTGGCATATCGGACTCCGAATGGGTCTCAGAGGCTTGTGAATCTGTAAAAGCGGATAACAGGGGCTGCAAAAGCACCAGAGTACCAGCAGACTGGCGACTAGCTTAATGGAAGCATCTCTGGCAGTTCTGGACCTATGTGGTCTGCCTCAGTCTTGATCTTTGGGTTTTTTCGGAAGATAGGTAGTCGGATGGCTTACCGAAGCCATTTTGGAATACAGAGAACGACAGCGAAAGAATTTACAGACAAAAACAGCCCAATGACGAATAGTTCTGGTGTTGAACAAGGCACAAAACCGACAGCGAGGGACGTCGTGGTCTGGGACTAAACAGGTGATGCAGTAAGAATGAAAATCTGAGGTATTTGCTTTCCACAGGCAAGACAATTAACTTTTTCTGACATCCGTTAGAGCAAGAAAAAGGGATCCCCAACGAGGTACTTGGCTTTAGAAGACTTCAGGTTTGAAACTCAAAAACAAATTTCAGGTAGCTGCCAATCGGCACTTGCAAATTGCTTCTGCATCGGGCTCCAACATGGCAAGAAAAGCTGATGTAATGGCATCGGCTGCATGTTTTATACCTCTGATGTCATGGATGAGACGACAGCATCAGACACAGAAATCCCCAAGACTCTGGTATTTGGGACGACTGAGGGTTACCTGCAGGCAGATAACCCAAGTGTCATGACTGCAACAGTGAAACACGATCTAGGATGGTAGGGACAAGCAACTGGAAGGAACCTTCAAAAAAGTATTTATCCAAGAGATTCTGAATGGATCTCCAGCTGCTTTCCTTCCTGCAGACCAAGAACATTCTGGAGTAAAACCCCTCCCCCCTCTGAATACCTGAAGCTTTTTGAATAGTTCTCCAAGCCAAAAGACCCCCAAGTACCTCCAAGTACCTCCAAAAACAGGAGGAGAATGAGGAATGCCCAAAAAAGGGAAGGGGGATTTCCCAACAGTGTAATACCCCTGGCGAATTATAAAAAGAACCAAAACAAGAATCCTGGGTGATCTTCAATCAGGAAGGGGCAGGGAAAGGTGAAGAGACACCAAATGGGACAGAGACCAGCAGGGTAAGACAGTCAGACAGTACCTGGTTTACCCAGAAAAGGTAGCTTCTGAACTGAAGGGGTTTGGGTAGCCTTAGTAGGAAGAGCCCTACCATCCCTTTTACCTTTGCGGGATTGGCAAGACTAAAGGAATTACCCTAACAAAAGCAGGCTTGTTAAAGCAATTCATTTAAAATTTGCGAACAGAAGAAACAAAATGTTTCCGATCCTACAAAGATTTACCTTTTCCTGGAGTGACTAACAACTCAGCAGCAGCATCAAACAGATGTTTATCCACAAGAGCATCAGTCAACTTAGCCTTGATCTCATGAGACAACGGTTGAAACCAAAGCCAGGAATATCTCAACATAGAAGCAAAGACAGGAGCCCTAGACAAGGCATCAGCTGCATTTAAATGGAATGGCGAGCAACCTGAGAAGACATCCCTAATAAAGAAAGGGCAGAGTTCTTCCCCAAAGAGTCAAAGATGTGAAATAACCAGACAGGCCTAAGAGAGAAGAAACAAAATATATCGGGTCATAAGAGTGATAGTTCACAGCTCTAAAAAGCCAGGGTAGCAGACGCTTTCCTATGAAGTTGCTTCCCGGGTCAGGAGAGGGGCATTTACAAAGAAACTTGCACTCAAGCACCTTATAAAAGGCATTAGAATTTTTGGGAGCAGGGGGCTGGAAATAAGGAGCTTGAGCAGCAGTGGAGAAAGCATCCAGCAAGGCAGCAAGAAAGTGCAGTTGTGTACACTTACTATAAATGTAGCTGTTAGAGTGTATTCACTGTTGCAGTCATCACACATGGGTTATCTGCCTGCAGGTAGCCCAGTCAGCCCAAATACCAGAAAAGTACAGCTTTGTACCTACCATAAATGTAGATGTCCGAACTGGATAGCATCTGCAGTCATAACAACTGGGTTGTCCTGTCGTCAGGCAGCCCTTCAGTCGGCCGGATTCCAAAGTCCGGGTCCGGCTTCGGCTGATGTCGCACTTCACCCGACGTCATCTCTGTTGGTCTTCGGGTATAAAGGCATCAGCCGACGCCATTTTCCTCAGTGTTTCTTGCCCCAGATGCCAGTAGCCCTCTTGAAGGCTAAAATTTGGATAAATGCCAATGTTTCCAAAAAGATAGAGGTAAGCACAAAAATAAGCATGTATGTACATATATACAAACAAATACACCATAAAAGACTCCCCCCACCAGCTAGCTATTAGGAGGGTAAACACCCTAGGAGTACCACAGAGGGGAAGGAGGGAGGGTAATCCTGACTGCAGATGCTATCCAGTTCGGACATCTACATTTATGGTAGGTACAAAACTGTACTATGTCCTTCATGGATGCATCTGCAGTCATAACAACTGGGTAGAATACCATAGCCAACTAGGGAGGAGGAAAAACTAGATTATGGTGTGTTTAGGATCCCTTGCAGTACAGCAGTGGCAAACCCTGCTCGGGATCTGGAATATAGAGGCAAATTATAATGCTTGGCAAATGTATGCACGGAGGTCCAAGTAGCCGCCTCAATAATGTCTTTGGTTGCCACTCCTCGTAAGAAGGCTGTGGTAGTGGCTGTTGCCCTTGTAGAATGAGGTCTTATGTTCTGTGGAATTGGTTTTCCATGGAAGGAGTAACAGAATCGTATGCAATTTCCTATCCATTTGGAGATTGTCTGTTTGGAAATAGCTTTTCCTTCCCTTCCTGTTGCATAGGCTACAAAAAGCTGGTCAGTTTTTCTGCTACTTTTTGTTCTGTCCAAGTAGTAGCGTAGCTGTCTATGTACATCCAAGGTATGCAGTATTCTTTCCCCTCTGTTTTCTGGGTTGGGAAAGAAGGTAGGTAGGTGGATTGCCTGGTTTAAAGACACTCTGGATACCACCTTAGGCATAAATGTAGGATTAGTCCTCATGGACACTATCTTGGTGGAAGATTAGGAAGGGTTGTACTGCCATTAGGGCCTGAAGTTCAGAAACCCTCCTGGCTGAGGTTATTGCCAGTAGGAAGGCCGTTTTCCACGATAGATGCTGTAGGTCTGCTGTTGCTGCTGGTTCAAAGGGTGATAGTGTCAACTTTTCTAGCACAAAGTTCAAGTCCCAAGCTGGCAATGGTGGTTTCCTTGGAGGTTTTACATTCTTGATTCCTCTGAGGAACTGCCTGAGTAAAGGGTGTGAAAAACAGGTGGATCAAAGCTGTATTCTGCTGATATAGCTGATGCATGTATCTTGATGGAGGAGTAGGACAGGCCTGAATGTAGAAGTTCGCCAGATACTCCAGAATGTTAGGCATATCTATGTTTGACACATCTTTTCCTCTTTCAGTACTCCAAATGACAAACCTTTTCCATTTTCCTGCATAGTTCCTTCTTGTTGAAGGTCTGCGGGCTTCAAGAATAATGTCTAACTCTTTGGGAAAGTTCTGGATTAGCTGCTGCTATGTGATGTTCCATGCAGTCAGTTGCAACGTTTTTAAGTTTGGATGCATGATGCTGTAGTTGTTCTGAGTTAACATCAAAGGCATCAGGGGTATTGGCCACATATTGTTCCGAGACATGCTCCTCAGCAGTGGGTACCAGTGTTGTCTTGGCCAGTTTGGAGCTATCAGGATTATCCTTGGACGTTCTTCCTTGATTTTTAGTAATACCTTGTGTATCAAGGGAAGAGGTGGGAATGCATATGCTGTTAGGCCTTTCCAGCTGAAGGAGAGCGAATCCACTTTCCATGCTAGTAGGTGGAATGTCCTTGTGCAGAATTTTTTGAGCTGGTGATTGAGAGGGGAAGCAAATAGATCTGAGGCATTCCCCATTTCTTTGAGATGGTCTTGAAGATGTCCGGGTGTAGCATCCATTCGTGGGCATCCGATGTGTTTCTGCTTAATATGTCTGCTAGAGTATTTTCTTTTCCCGGTACAAATATTGCCTGTAACTGGATGTTGTAGCTGAGTGCCAGGTTCCACAGCTCCAAAGTCATTCTGCATAGGGGGTATGAATGAGTGCCTCCCTGTTTGTTGATGTACCACATGACTGTGGTGGTGTCTGTCCTTATCATCAACTGGTCCTCTTTGAGAAATGGTCTGAACTTTTGGATTGCCAGTTTTACTGCCAGCATTTCTTTTAGGTTGATGTGCAGGTGAAGTTGATCCTGCGTCCACAATCCTTGCACGCATTTGTCCAGCATGTGGGCCCCCCATCCTAGGTCTGAAGCGTCTGTTGTGATGGTCTGGCTTGCTTGACATCTGCGAAAGGGTAGCCCTGGGTTTGACTGGCATGCTTGAGCCCACCATAGGAACTCCTGTTTTAAGCATGGAATTAGTGGAATTTCTGTTTCTAGGCTGTGTCTGTGTTGGGACCATAAATTCTTTAGGTACCACTGTAGTTTTCTCATATGTAGTCTGGCAAGTGGGACCAAGATTATGCATGATGCCATGAAGCCCAAGGCCTGCAGTACTTTACTTCTTGGCACTAACAAAACAGAACAAGTTAACAGCAAGAAAAGAGGGAGTTCTTTTTGTTTTTCTGCAGTTAGGAATGCCATTTGTTTTACTGTGTCCAATTCCGCGCCCAAGAATGTCCTTGTTTGGGATGGTATCAGCCTTGATTTTTGTAAATTGACTGTGTATCCCAGTGCTTGTAGCAAGTAAATGACCCTTTGTAAATCTGTTGTCAGCTTGCTTTTGTTGTCCCCTTGTAGCAGGCAGTCGTCCAGGTATGGGTAAATTTGAATTCCCTGTAGTCTGCAGTGGGTGATTACTGATGCCAGGCATTTTGTGAATACTCTGGGCGCAGTAGATAAGCCAAAGGGCAATGCTGAGAATTGATAATGCTCTGATCCTGCAAGAAATCTGAGGTATCTTCTGCAGATTGGTCGAATGGGGACGTGCAGGTATGCCTCCTTGAGATCTAGAGTTACCAGCCAACACTCCTTGCCCAGCATGGGAAGAAGTTGCTGTAGGGTCAGCATTTTGAATTTTGGGACAATGATGTATGTATTTAAGGTGGACAGGTCGAGAATAGGTCTCCAACTTTTTTCCTTTCTTGGAACTAGGAATAGTCTGGAGTAGAATCCCTTTCCTCGTTCTGTTGTTGGCACTCTTTCCACAGCTCTCATGTTTGCTAACTGCATTATCTGTTGTAGAGCCTCTGTTTCTTGATTTGGAGGTAGATTTGGCATTCCTCTTTTGACTGGTAAAGTGTGGAAGTGGAACCGGTAACCTTGATCTAAGGTTTGTAAAATCCACTTGTCTTTTGTGATATAGTGCCAGTTCTTTGAAAATAAGGTTAATTTGCCGCCTAATGGAGCTGCTATTTGTTCCCTGGTAGGCGGATTTAGAGTTAAGTCACTGTGGTTGTGTTGTTGTAGTGGCAGTGGTTGTGTCTGTGCCTCTGTTGTTACCTTGCCACTGTCGTCCTCTGTAGGCACCTCCTCTGGATTGGTTTCTGCCTCTGGAACGTCTATTCCTGCCCCTTTGGGATCTTGTGGAGTCAGGAAAGGACCAATTTTGGCAGGCCAGTTCCTGCTAAACCTTGGGGTTGAACCTGCAAGAAATCTTTAACCGCTTGAACAGATTTTGCCTTTTCTTCCATTTTCTTCATTACCTGCTGGGCAGGTGTACCAAACAAGCTGGTCTTATCCATAGGAGCATCTAATAACTTAGCTTTAACATGATCCGGTAAAGCTTGTTCCTTTAGCCATGCATGCCTTCTTATCACTGTGCCAGTCATGGCTGATCTAAATGAAGCCTCCAGTGCATCATAGCCACATTTTAAGGAATGGTTACTAACCTGTTGTATGTTATTTACCATTTCTAATACATATTTCTTATCAATAGATTCATCAGAGGATAGCTTTTTGTTAACTGATCAAGCATAAACTCTTGGTATTGTATCATGTGAAACTGACAGTTTAAAGCTCTAGCTGAGAGAGTAGCTGAGGTGTAGACCTTTTGCCCCATCTGTCTAATGACCTGGCTTCCCTTTCAGAAGGAATAGGGTTTTAGCTGTGGTCGCTACTGCCCTGGGACCCTGGGATATAGTTTCGGGTCTGCAAGTGGTGCCTTGAAAAGGTGGTGATGAGTGTCTGGTACCCTGTAAAATCTGTCTGGTTTGGCAGGGGCTGGAGGTAAAGAATCTGGTGCAGAGCAGACATCATTGAAGGCATCATCCACCACAGAGAGAACAGGAGGTATAGCTAAGGGCCTGTGCTGTGGAAGGTGCAGAAAGGTCCTAAGTCTTTTCTGGAGTCTGAGAAATCCTGCTGCTGCCATTGGAACTGCTCTCGCATGGCATGTAAGGTTTCCCCAAAGGAGAATTCTTCTGGTGGGGAAGCAGCTGGAATGGATTCTTCAGCATCTGAGTCTTCAAAATTGGAGAAAGGAGCCTCTGGCTGGTCTGTTATGTCCGATTCATCGGCAGAATCAGAGGACACAGGCTCGGGGGGCTCTGCCCTAGGTCTCTTCTCTGGGGGCTGAGAGGCCCTGTCTGGGTGAGACTGAGATCCCCTAATTAATGAAATTAAATCTTCTGCCAGAGTAAGCATTTGTGAACTAGAAGAGGGCCTGGTTGTAGGGGGTTTAACAGGCACTGTTTTAGTAGTTTTGGCTGCTTTAGCCCTGGCAAAGGCCTTAATGGACATGGCTGCTGGAGGCCTAGCAGCACCACGTGCTGGGGTAGAGACATCCAAGGGAATGGTGTCTGATAAGTCAGTGGCAACCACCGTAGTGGATAAAATTTCTGAGGCCGATTCAAGAGAAGTAGCAGGGGCCTCAGTGGTAGTGATAGATTCAGCTGTACTTTGATCAGTTTTCTCGGTTTCGCCGAAACCGAGACACTCGGTTTGCTTAACCATGGTTTCGGCCGAAACCGCGGACCGCGAGTGTCGGTCTTTATCTTTGCGTTTTTTAGCAGTTTGGGTAGTCGGTGGATCCGACGGCATAATATACGCAAAATCAGAACCGAAAAACTGTTCAGCAAACTCCGACCGACGCCTAAGCCTTCGTCGGTTGAATGAAGCACAGGCCGAACAGGCTGCTACGTCGTGGGCTGGGCCTAAACAAGGCAGACAATAAGAGTGGAAATCTTTATGAGGTATTTGTTTCCCACAGGTTAAACAATTATTAACTTTTTCTGACATCGGCTGAGGCAAGAAAGAGTCCCCAACGGGGTACTTAGCTTTAGAAGTCTTCGAAGTAGTATTCGGTAGAAGTAATCTCTGGATCCGACCGACCGGCACTTGCGAACAGCTTCTGCTTCGGCGCCACGGCAAGAAAGACTGAGGAAAATGGCGTCGGCTGATGCCTTTATACCCGAAGACCAACAGAGATGACGTCGGGTCAAGTGCGACATCAGCCGAAGCCGGACCCGGACTTTGGAATCCGGCCGACTGAAGGGCTGCCTGACGACAGGACAACCCAGTTGTTATGACTGCAGATGCATCCATGAAGGACATCACCGGGAGCTGACCCGTAAGACATACCTGGATAGGCACTATTTATCAAGTACTAAAAACTGTTTCCTAGACAAGAGGAAAAAGTTGAGCGCTGTAGTAATTTGTAGCTTATTTAGTGCTTACAAGGAGTTCTGAACAAGTGCTGAGCTCAAACAGGTTTGGGTGCGAAAACTAAAAACTGACTAGTTTTAAGGGAAAATTTGAAGAGCAGACTTTATGGCGGCAGGAATATAGTTAAGCTATGACTAAGCGGAGATGCATAAAGTGTGTTTGTATGCATGCATGCATAATGTATGTAATATAAAATATATAAAAAAAATATAAACAATAGCAAATAAGCAAATTGATTTAAACAAATTAACCAATAAAAGCTAAAAAAAGCCCCATTCCAGCAGTCTTCGATCAGACAAGTTGTAAAGTACAGTTTTGTACCTACCATAAATTTAGATGTTAGAGTGTAAACACTGCTGCAGTCAGGGTTATCCTGCCGTCAGGCAGTCCCGCAGTCGGCCAAAGTCTTGGTCCGGCGTTGGTTGCTGTCACCACCTCCCTAACATCAGTGTGACACGGGTATACAAGATGCAGCAGACGCCATTTTCTTCTGTTTTTCTTGCCCCACATGTCAGGTGCCCCCAAATAGGTAGGCAATACAAATTGCTAGTAAAAAATACAAAAGAAAAGCAAACAACCATTTTTAGTTACCAGCAAATACTCCCCATAGGTAATAAAGGGTACATGCCCTAGGTAAATACCAGAAAGTAAGAGGGGAAGGAGAGAGGGTAACCTGGACTGCAGCAGTGTTTACACTCGAACATCTACATTTATGGTAAGTACAAAACTGTACTATGTTCATCGTGTTGCACTGCTGCAGTCATTACACTTGAGTGGAATCCCAAAGCTGAGGTAGGGTGGCTGGATCTATAATACATTAAATAAATACAAATAAAACCAAGACTCTTTCCACAAAGGGCAAACGTCAAGTCTGGTGGACCCCAGCCATTAAATAGAAGTTATGTTCTTACCATAACGTTCCATGTTAGTTGTCTTCTTCTCGCCTTCTTCTTGCTGGATGGGTTCGGAGCCGACCTCGGCTCCGACTCGGCCACTCTAAAAGCTCGAGAGTTGGTTCCACCGGCTCGAGGCTCCCCTTATATCCCACAATGCTAGGCGAGAGTTACCTCAGATCTCGTTTGTAAGCTAACCCCAGCTTATAACAGTAACAGTATAACTGTAAAACAGAATCCACCTCTAACAGGAAGAAAGAAGGGTGACCTACATCCTGAACCAGGAAATATGCATAATAGCATATGTCTAAGAAAGAGGTGGTAGAAAGAGAGGTCACAATCACAGCTCCTCTAGGTCTGTCCAGGCCAGGGGGAAGGAGGGTGGGACGCAAGAAGGCGGCGAGAAGAAGACAACTAACATGGAACGTTATGGTAAGAACATAACTTCTATATGTTAAGTTGTCTATCTCGCCTTCATTCTTGCTGGATGGGACCGCGTCCCTAGCACCTTGTCCCGGGTGGCCTAACGGAACAGACTCCTGAGAACAGTGGAACCAAAGTTAGCTCTATGCCTAGAAGCTAAATCCAACTTATAATGAGAAATAAAAGTGTGAGGAGTAGCCCAAGTAGCCGCTGCACAAATGGTGTCAATAGGCAGTCTGTCTTGGAAGGCTAAAGAAGTAGCCAAAGCTCTGGTGGAATGGGCTTTAGGTTTATTAGGCAATTTTTGTTGTCTAATTTCATATACCAGGGAAATCAAAGATGTTAGCCATCTGGATAATGATACCTTTGAAACTGAAAGTCCCTTTCTGCTTTCGCATAGGAGACAAACAGCTGATCAGATTTTCTGAATTGTTTTGTTCTATCCAAGTAGTACCTCAATTGACGAACATCCAGGCAGTGTAATTTTTGTTCAGACCTATTGGAATACTCTGGAAAAAAGACAGGGAGGTCAATGCTTTGGTTTAGATTTGATGTCGAAACCACCTTAGGCAAAAAGGACGGGTTAGTTCGTAAGGATACTCTGTCCTTATGAAACAAAAGATAAGGAGGACGACAACTGAGTGCTTGAAGTTCTGAAACTCTTCTAGCTGATGTAATAGCTACCAGAAAGAGAGTTTTCCATGATAACAATTTCAAGGAACAGGAAGCTGCAGGTTCGAAAGGGGAAAGAATCAAAGAAGCAAGAACTAAATTTAGGTCCCAAGGAGGAGGAGGATTTCTTATAGGAGGTCTGAGAAGAAAAACTCCTTTCAAAAAGGCTTTGCAAAGTTTGTGGGACATTAGGGCAGATTCAGAAATACCCACATGGAAGTTAGAAATAGCTGCCAATTGAACCTTAAGTGTAGATGGAGATGAACCTGCATGGAACAGTTCAGCTAGAAAATCAAGGACTAGTTGGATGGAAGCGTGAAAGGATCTATGTCCTTTCCTTGTGCCCAATATGAGAAGCGTTTCCACTTACTCAAATAAATCTTTCGAGTGGAAGATTTATGGGAAGCTATCAATATATCTCTAACAGAGTGAGATAATTGAGGAAGCCTGGCTACGGTTGGAACTGGAGGAACCAAGCAGTGAGGTTCAGAGAGGGGAGGGAGCGATGAAACTGACCCGACTGATGGATCAAAAGATCTGGAACTAGGTCCAGATTCCACGGTCGCTCAAGAGAAAGCGATGTAGAAAGGGGAACCACACTTGTCGAGGCCAGTAAGGAGCAATGAGGATCAAGGATGCCTTCTGAGCGATAGCTTTCTGAATTACTTGAGAGATCAGTGGGAAAGGAGGGAATGCATACAGAAGTCCCGGGCCAAACTTGGACTAGAGCGCCTCTGCTGGGTTGGCCTGGTAAAGGGAATAGAGTGAAATATTCTCTGCACTTGCTGTTTTGGGGAGTAGCAAAAGATCGCAGCAAGGCTGACCCCACTTGAGAAAAATTTCTCTCACTACAGAGTCTTTCAGAGACCACTCGTGAGGCATGAGTATAGCTCTGCTCAACTTGTCCGCAATGTGATTGGACTTCCGGGATGTGCGTTGCTATCAGAAAACGCTGAGAAGAAATCGCCCATTGCCACAGTCTGAGTGCTTCTCGACACAGGGGGTATGATCTGGTTCCGCCTTGTTTGTTGATGTACCACACTACAGACATATTGTCTGTCTGGATTGCAATTGTTCCCAAGGGAAGAGAGTCTTGAAGGGCTTGCAACGCTAAAAGCACTGCTCTCATCTCCAGAACATTTATGTGCAAGTGGCATTCGTTTGGTTGCCATGTGCCCTGGACTGTCCTGCCCTGATAATGCCCCCCCCACCCGATCAGGGAGGCATCCGTTGTCAGTGTAGCAACCGGAGGAGGTGGAACAAAGGGTCTTCCCAACAGGAGCTGGGGGGAAGACATCCACCACATGAGATGCTTTTTGCACGCCTGCGTGATCACAATGGTGTGAGACATTGGAAGTTCCTGGTATGACCATTGAGTAAAAAGCATCCACTGAAGGATCCGCATGTGGTATCTGGCTAATGGAAGGAGAGGTATGGCGCTGCCATGATTCCCAACACCTTTAGAACTAACCTGGCTTTGATTCTGTTGTTGTTGAGAAGGAGTGACACCAATTTGTGAATGTCTGATATCCTTTGGTGTGTTAGCCTTGCAGACATGTTTATAGCATCTAGATTTGCGCCTATGTAGGTAATAGTACGACAAGGCGACAAAACAGACTTTTCGCAATTTATTGAAATACCCAGTTTTTGACAAACGCGAAAAGTATAATCTCTGGCCATCAGAAGGAGATGCTTGGTGGGAGCTGTGAGGAGCCAGTCGTCCAAATATGGAAACACCTGGAATCCTTGTCTCAGGTGAGAAGCTACCACTGCCATGCATTTGGTAAACACCCGGGGGGCAGTGGTGAGACCAAAGGGCAGGGCCCTGAACTGAAAATGACTGGTTCCCAGCCTGAAGCGGAGGAATCTTCTGGAGCGTCTGTTCATTTTTATGTGATAGTACGCATCCCGAAGGTCTATAGAGCACATCCAGTTTCCTTTGCCCAAAAGGGGAAGAATGGATTGCAGCGTGACCATCCGAAATCTTGTTTTCTTGACTGATTTGTTCAAGACACTGAGATCCAATATCGGTCTCCAGTCCCCTGTTTTCTTTGGAACTAAAAAGAACCTTGAGTAGATTCCGGATCCTTGTTGGTCTGCTGGCACTGGCTGAATTGCTCTTTTGCAAGCAGTTTTGAAATTTCCAAAGCTGCTAGATCCCTTTGAGCGGTGGAACATCTGGAAGGGATTTTTGACTGACTTGGAAAGCGAAGAAAGGGATAGAATAGCCTTCGAAATGATGGACTGTACCCATTTGTCTTGAGTCAGGGATAGCCAGGCTTCTGGGTACAGTGACAATCTTCCCCGACTGCCTCGAAGATGGGCAGTCGGGCAACACCTCAGGGATGCTGAAAGGGCTTGTCAGGAAGGCTTCCCGATTGCCCTGGTTCTGCGGACCCCCTGCCCCTAGGGCGGCGTCTACCATTGTTATTCCCACCTCTGCCTTTGGTAGGAAACGACTCTGTCGTCAGGCGAAGTCCCTTGAGATTGTTTACGGAACCACATCTTTCCACCCTTCTGGCCTTTGGGGTAAGGCCTGAAGGAGTCGAAAACGGACTCAGACGGCAGAAAGGGTCTTGCCATCAGTCTCGCACCTAGTCAGGGTTTCTTTCACTTGAGGACCAAAGAGATGATCCATCAAAAGGGAGTTCGTGAAAGACGCCTTGAAAGGGTCCGCAAAATTGCATAGCCGCATCCAGGCGTGCCTACGTAAGGCTACACCTGTCCCTGGCTCTGCTCGCTCCATCGGCCGTAAGAAAGGAGGCGCATGGAGGAGTTGGATATGGAATTAGGGTAGCCAGCTGCGTGTTCATCTTGTCTTGGAAACCCGCAGCTGTAGGATCCTTTAACATTTCACTCGCTTCCTTGATCAAGTCCCTTTGAAGACGAGTGAAATGGCACAGGTAGTTCAGCGAACGCATGGTAAATGTCGCTGAGGAGAACATCCGCTTGCACCTATCCATGGACCTAGATTCCTTGTTAGGTGGATGGACAGGTACTGAAGGATCAGCCAGTTCCTTCTTTGTGGCAGCAGCTACCACCATAGCATCCACAGAAACTCCTTTTGATAAAAATTGCTTGTCTGCTGGAGCTGTGATGAACTTAGAGAGTTTCCTGGGAGTGGGGTCCACTGAATCAGGAGCCGTCCATGCCTTCTTAGCAACCACCTGCATGAGGGGGTCGAAGGGAGGGGACACCCAGGAGGTGGAAGGACGAGAGCCAAACGCCTCAAGATACACAGATTCGTCCTCCGAAGGGTTGAGGGCTGGCCAATTTCCCCTCTGTTTCAGGATCTCCAGAATGTCTGCAAATGAGACATCTTCAGAAGGGGAACGGGGAACCCTCAGAATCATCCAAATCTGTGTCTGACGTGATAGACTCAGGTGAGCCAATGTGTTTCCTCTTACACTTCCTCTTCCGAGGGGGCTCTTCTGCCAAATCAGGAGAGGCCTCGGAAGAGGATGAAATCCCACAGGGGCTCCTGAGGAGCTGGCTCTCTGCGGTCTGGGATGAGGGAGTGAGTCGACTTACCCTGAGGCAGCATAGAGGGAGGGCGGACGGAGCCGACTGTGGAGTAGAGCCAGGCTCTAACACACTCCGCATGACCTCGAATGCACCCCTGTCAGGCAGAGCCAGAGGTCCCCGCCCGAGGAGCTAAGAACCCCTCGGCACCGACAGTGATGGCTCCGAGGCGATGTCGGAGCCGAACTCACCAGCGCCAAGCCCGAGGGAGGGGGGTCGGACAAGGGTCCGATGCCACTCACCCTCGGAGCCGACGAGGGAAGTCCGCCGAGATTCTTCCAAAGAAGAAGCGGAGCCGACGACGGAGCCGAAGACAATTGTATCGGCTCCGACGTAATCACAGTCTCTGTTCCGACCCGGCCGAACTCAAGAGAGTCGAAGGAGGAAAATGTTGATGGACGCGGGCAGGCATCGACTGATGAGTCGGGCTCTGAAGCATCTGGGCTAGTGCCTCGGACTTAAGTAGTCGACTCACTACCCTCTGAAGGTCATGATCCGACAGCCTCGATGACCTAGAGGAGTGAGACCTTTGGCTCCGTTCAAACAGCAGGGGAGATCCTGGAGCCGAATGAACGGAGCCAAGAGATGGTGACCTGGACCTCTTCCTAGTTGTCGGCTCCGAAGGTCTGGTCGGAGCCGACACGGAACTCAATAACCTCGCCCGGCCGAGCCGAGGAGCCACAGAAACTGTGGACTGAGACTTATCGGCTCCAGCCGGAGCCGATAAAGGCAAAGGTTGAGCAACCTGAGGTCTCTGCTCAGAAGCCGGAGCCGAAGACCTCGATGCCTTAGAGGGCTTCCCTGTTGAAACTGACAGGGAATCCTCTGGCTTCAGTAAGTCTCTAAGAATTAATTTTTTCTTTCCTGCAGGACCCTGGGGCTGAAGCCATGGCACACAGCACAGGAGTCCTGCAGGTGCAAAGGCCCCAGACAATAGACACAAGAAGTGTGAGCGTCTGTCAGAGACATTTTCTGACAGCATGCATCACACTTCTTGAATCCGGAGACCTTTGCTTCTTTAGACATTTTTGACTGACAGGTGTACACAAACACGCACACAAACACACAAGTTATACCCTGTCAGGAAAACACAATAAAATTAGTAGTAATACTAGTATTTAAAACTACAATAAACTAGAATAAACTACAAAAAACACACACACTCCACTAGGGAAGGGAAGGCCTAAAGGCCCAATGGAAGAACAAAAGGTTCTTCGGGAAAGAAACGGAAAATATTTAGGGTCGGGAATAAAGTTTTCTAATCTACACTAACTAAGTAAGAATATTAACTTAAAAGGGGTTTTAAAGTGTAATTTTTACAAGAAAATTAGCACTCACCAGGAACCGGTAGAAACAACCAACCTCGAAGCTGTAGCGGCAAACGAGATCTGAGGTAACTCTCGCCTAGTATTGTGGGATATAAGGGGAGCCTCGAGCCGGTGGAACCAACTCTCGAGCTTTTAGAGTGGCCGAGTCGGAGCCGAGGTCGGCTCCGAACCCATCCAGCAAGAATGAAGGCGAGATAGACAACTTAACATCAAACTTTACAATATGAGGAGAAAGCTATTACATGACAGAACAAAATCCATAAAAGGGAAGTCACCCCTGATCATTATTAGTAAAAAAATACGAGCACTCATAAAATCAACTAAGGCCAATTTTGAGAAAAAAATTGCCATGGATTCAAAGGACAATCACAAGGCCTTTTTCAGCTATGTTAGGAACCTGGGTGGAAACTCCCAGATATGCTCAGAATTAGTCCAAAATGATACAAAAATCACTGAACCCACAGACATTGTCAACATACTGGCAGACAGGTTCAGTGCAAACTTCACCCCCCTCCCCTAAAGGAGAGATAACTATCCCAGCGGAGTGTAGCCTCCCAGACATCTCAAATGCGCAGGTGAAAGCTGCTCTCTCTAAAGCTGCTCTCTCTAAAGCTAAAAACACAGCATCAATGGGACCGGGTGGTGTCCCCGGCTGTGTGCTACACGAGCTAAATGAGGAATTAAACCCGCACATAAGGCAGCTGTTTGATCTCAGCCTTACCACAGGATACGTGCCCAAGGTGTGGCGTACGGCAACTGTGGTCACACTCCACAAAGGCGGTGCCTCTACGGACCCTGGTAATTACCACCCCATAAGCTTAACAAGTCTAGTCTGCAAAGCTATGGAGAGGATCATAATGGAGCTCATAAACAAAGATATAGGGGACTTGCAGACACTGGACCCGACCCAGTTTGGCTTAAAGGGCAGATCATGCCTTTTGAACTTGGTCGACTTCTTCGAAACAGTCACTAAGGCCACTGAGGAGGGAAAGGCAGTCCATACAGCCTACCTTGACCTTGCAAAGGCTTTCAACACAATACGCACTCGGGTATTGTAGAAAAACTTACCAGCTTAAATGTAAACCCATATGTCACAAGATGGGTTGCAAACTGGCTTAAGGACAGAACCCACAGGGTTAGAGTTGCTGGCGCTATGTCAGACTCCAAGCCGGTCACAAGTGGTGTCCCACAGGGCTCGGTCCTTGGCCCCCTATTGTTCGGCATCTACTTCTCAGAAGTACAGGCCAACATGGGAGGACTTTGGCTGACAAAGTTTGCAGACTACTGCAAACTGGGCGCCATAGTGGAAAGTGCATCAGACACGGATATCCTTCAGAAGGGATTCACGGAAACAGATAGCTGGTGCCAGAGCCATGGCCTGAAGTTAAACGCCCAAAAATGTATAGTCATACCCTTCGGGAAAAATAAGGTAACCCCAAGCTACCATATAGGTGGCAATCCACTAAGCACAGAAGAGGTTATCAGGGACTTGGGGACCCAGGTTGACAGCGGCCTTTCTTTTGACACTCACGTTGCTAAAGTGGTTAGAAAGACCTTCAACATTGCCCACCTGATCATGAAGGGATTCACATCCAGATCTAGTGAGGTCATTGTTCCCCTGTACTCTTCACTTATCAGACCAATGATAGAGTACAATGCCCCATTCGGGATGCATCTCACCCGACATCTGCAGCAATTGGAGAGACCCCAAAAGTTCCTCACCAAAAGGATAAAGGGACTCCAAAATCTGTCATATGCTGCCAGATTGAAGAAACTCCAGCTCTATTCAGTCGCATACAGTCTGCTCAGAGGTGACATGTGCCTGACATACAAGGCCATGTCCATCCCGGAATTAATGGACATGCTCCACCTCAAAAAATCCAAATCCACCAAAACCACTAGAGCAAGCGACTTAAACCTTAGCACGGATATAAATAGGACGTGCTGGAGGGATAGATTTATACAAACTCAGACTCTCTATGCTGTGGAATAAAATCCCGGTCCATGCGAGGCAGAGCACCTCGCTGGCTCTGTTCAAGAGAAATCTTGACCTGTGGATGGGAGATCGTAGGCTTACCCTGGGAATCATCTCTGTGTCACTGCTGGACAGAGGCACAACAAATGGGTACAGTATTTTTTCATATAAGGGGTGGCGTAAGCCACAAAACTTTGGGCTAGGCTTATAAATGCCTTAGGGCAGATAGCCTAGTATAAACCTATGAACCTATTAGGGGTGGCTATAAGACCGTGCAGTACAGCAGTGGCGAAGCTAGCTTTGGATTTGGAGTATAAAGGCAAATGGTAATGTTTGGTGAAGGTATGCACAGAAAGTACAGTTTTGTACCTACCATAAATGTAGATGTCCGAACTGGATAGCATCTGCAGTCATAACAAATGGGTTGTCCTGTCGTCAGGCAGCCCTTAGGTCGGCCGGATTCCAAAGTCCGGGTCCGGCTTCGGCTGATGTCGCGCTGCACCCGACGCCTTTATACCCGAAGACCAGCAGAGATGACATCAGCCGACGCCATTTTCCTCAGTGTTTCTTGCCCCAGATGCCAATTGCCCTCTTGGAAAGCTAAATTTTGGATAAATGCCAATGTTTCCAAAATAGTAGAAGGCAAACACAAAAAATAAACATGTATGTACATATATACAAACAAATACACCATAAGAGACTCCCCCCCCCCCCCAGCTAGCTATTAGGAGGGTAAGTACCCTAGGAGTACCGCAGAGGGGAAGGAGGGAGGGTAATCCTGACTGCAGATGCTATCCAGTTCGGACATCTACATTTATGGTAGGTACAAAACTGTACTATGTCCTTCATGGATGCATCTGCAGTCATAACAAATTGGTAGAATACCATAGCCAAACTAGGGGAGGAGGAATAATAATTATGGTGTAGTCAGGATCCCTTGCAGTACAGCAGTGGCAAACCCTGCTCGGGATCTAGAATATAGAGGTAAATTATAATGCTTGGCAAATGTATGCACGGAGGTCCAAGTAGCCGCCTCAATAATGTCCTTGGTTGCCACTCCTCTTAAAGAAAGCTGTGGTAGTGGCTGTAGCCCTTGTAGAATGAGGTCTTATGTTCTGTGGAATTGGTTTTCCATGGTAGGAGTAACAGAATCTTATGCAATTTCCTATCCATTTGGAGATTGTCCGTTTGGAAATTGCTTTTCCTTCCCTTCCTGTTGCATAGGCTACAAAGAGCTGGTCAGTTTTTCTGTTACCTTTGGTTCTGTCCAGGTAGTAGCGTAACTGTCTATGTACATCCAAGGTATGCATTATTCTTTCGCCTCTGTTTTGTGGATTGGGAAAGAAGGTAGGTAGGTGGATTGCCTGGTTTAGAGACACTCTGGATACCACCTTAGGCATAAATGTAGGATTAGTTCTCATGGATACCCTATCTTGATGGAAGATTAGGAAGGGTTGCACTGCCATTAAGGCCTGTAGTTCCGAAACCCTCCTTGCTGAAGTAATAGCCAGCAGGAAAGCAGTTTTCCAAGACAGGTGTTGTAGATCTGCTGTTGCTGCTGGTTCGAACGGAGGTAGTGTCAACTTTTCTAGTACAAAATTCAAGTCCCATGCTGGTAATGGTGGTTTCCTAGGAGGTTTTACATTCTTGATCCCTCTGAGAAACTGCCCGAGTAGAGGATGTGAAAAGACAGGAGGATCAAAGCTGTATTCTGCTGAAATAGCTGATGCATGTATCTTGATGGAGGAATAGGACAGGCCTGTATGTAGAAGCTCTGCCAAGTACTCCAGAATGTTAGCAATATCTATGTTCGACACATCTTTTCCTCTTTCAGTACTCCAAATGACGAACCTTTTCCATTTTCCCGCTTAGTTCCTTCTTGTTGAAGGTCTGCGGGCTTCAAGGATAATGTCTTTAACCCTTTGTGAAAGGTCTGGGTTAGTTACTGCTATGTGATGTTCCAGGCTGTCAGTTGCAAGGTTTTTAGATTTGGATGTATGATGATGTAGTTGTTCTGAGTTAACATCAGAGGCATCAGGGGTATTAACCACATTTTCTCCCGAGACATGCTCCTCAGCAATGGGTACCAGTGTTGTCTTGGCCAGTTCGGAGCTATCAGGATTATCCTTGGACGTTCCTCTTTGATTTTCAGTAGTACCTTGTGCATCAAGGGAAGAGGTGGGAATGCATATGCTGTCAGGCCTTTCCAGCTGAAGGATAGAGAGTCCACCTTCCATGCAAGTGGGTGGAATGTCCTTGTGCAGAATTTTTTGAGCTGGTGATTTTGTGGGGAAGCGAATAGATCTATATGTGGCATTCCCCATTTCTTTGTGATGGCCTTGAAGATGTCCGGGTGTAGCATCCATTCGTGAGCATCCGAGGTTGTTCTGCTTAAAATGTCTGCTAGGGTGTTCTCTTTTCCCGGTACAAATATTGCCTGTAACTGGATGTTGTAGCTGAGAGCCAGATTCCAAAGGTCCAAAGTCATTCTGCATAGGGGGTAAGAATGAGTGCCTCCCTGTTTGTTGATGTACCACATGACTGTGGTGTTGTCTGTCCTTATCATCAAATGGCCTTCTTTGAGGAATGGTCTGAATTTTAGGATTGCCAGTTTTACTGCCAGCATTTCTTTTTGGTTTATGTGCAGGTGCAGCTGGTCCTGAGTCCACAGTCCTTGTACGCATTTGTCCAGCATGTGTGCCCCCCATCCTAGGTCTGTGGCATCCGTAGTGATGGTTTGGTATGCTCGAAAGTTGTGGAAGGGTAAGCCTGGGTTTGACTGGCATGCCCGAGCCCACCAGAGGAACTCCTGTTTTAAGCATGGGATTAGTGGTATTTCTGTTTCTAAGCTGTGCCTGTGTTGAGACCATAAATTCTTTAGGTACCACTGTAACTTTCTCATATGCAGTCTGGCATGTGGGACCAAGATTATGCATGATGCCATGAAGCCCAAGGCCTGCAGAACTTTTCTTGCTGTTAGTTTGTTCTGCTTTGTTAATGCTAAGAAGTAAAGAGGGAGTTCTTTTTGTTTTTCTGCAGTTAGGAATGCCATCTGTTTTACTGTGTCCAGTTCCGCGCCCAAGAATGTTCTTGTCTGGGATGGGATCAGCCTTGACTTTTGAAAATTGACTGTGTATCCCAAGGCTTGTAGCACGTAAATGACCCTTTGTAAATCTGTTGTCAGCTTGCTTTTGTTGTCCGCTTGTAACAGGCAGTCGTCCAGGTATGGATAAATTTGAATTCCCTGTACTCTGCAGTGAGCGATTACTGATGCCAGGCATTTTGTGAATACTCTGGGCGCAGTAGATAAGCCAAAGGGCAATGCTGAGAATTGATAATGCTCTGCTCCTACAAGAAATCTGAGGTATCTTCTGCAATTTGGTCGAATGGGGACGTGCAGGTATGCCTCCTTGAGATCTAGAGTTACCAGCCAACACTCCTTGCCCAGCATGGGAAGAAGTTGCTGTAGGGTCAGCATTTTGAATTTTGGGACAATGATGTATGTGTTAAGATGGACAGGTCGAGAATAGTTCTCCAGTTTTTTTCTTTTCTTGGTACTAGGAATAGTCTGGAGTAGAATCCTTTGCCCTGTTCTGTTACTGGCACCCTTTCCACAGCTCTCATCTTTATTAATTCCGCTATCTGGTGCAGGGCTTCTATTTTTTGATTTGGGGGCAGGTTTGGCATTCCTCTTTTTACTGGTAAAGTGTGGAAGTGGAACCGGTAGCCTTGGTCTATGGTTTGCAAAATCCACTTGTCTTTTGTAATATAGTGCCAATTTTTCGAGAATAAGGCTAACTTTCCGCCTAATGGTACTGCTATTTGTTCCCTGGTAGGCGGAGATAGAACCAAGTCACAGAGATTGTCCTGTTGTAGTGGCAGTGGTTGCGTCTGTGCCTCGGTTATTGCCTTGCCACTGTCGTCCTCTGTAGGCACCTCCTCTGGATTGATTTCTGCCCCTAGAGCGTCTGTTCCTGCCCCTTTGGGATCTTGTGGAGTCAGGAAAGGACGAATTTTTGGCAGGCCAGTTCCTGCTAAACCTTGGGGGCTGAACCTGTAGGAAATCTTTAACTGTTTGTACAGATTTTGCCTTGTCTTCCATTTTCTTCATTACCTGCTGGGCAGCTTCCACAAATAGACTGGCCTTATCCATAGGAGCATCCAATAGCTTAGCTTTAACATGATCCGGCAAGACCTGTTCTTTCAACCATGCATGCCTTCTTATCACTGTGCCAGTCATGGCTGATCTAAATGAAGCCTCCAGTGCATCATAGCCACATTTTAAAGAATGGTTACTAACCTGTTGGATGTTATTCACCATTTCTAATACATATTTCTTATCTAAAGATTCAGAGGACAGCTTTTTAATTAACTGATCAAGCATAAACTCTTGGTATTGGATCATGTGAAACTGACAGTTTAAAGCTCTAGCTGAGAGAGTAGCAGAGGTGTAGACTTTTTTCCCCCATCTCTCTAAGGACCTGGATTCCCTTTCAGAGGGAATATGGTTTTTTGCTGTGGTCGAGGCTACTGCCTTAGGCCCCTGGGATATAGTTTCGGGGTCTGCAAGTGGGGCCTTGTATAGGTGGTGATGAGTGTCTGGCACCCTGTAAAATCTATCTGGTTTGGCAGGGGCTGGAGGTAAAGAATCAGGTGCAGTGCAGACATCATTAAATGCATCGTCCACAACAGGTAGGACAGGAGGTAAAGCTAAGGGCCTATGTTGTGGTAAGTGCAGAAAAGTCCTAAGCCTTTTTCTTGAATCTGAGAAACCTTGTCCCTGCCATTGGAATTGTTCTCTCATGGCATGTAAGGTTTCCCCAAAGGAGAATTCCTCTGGTGGAGAGGCAGCTGGAATGGATTCTTCAGCATCTGAATCTTCATAATTGGAAAAAGGAGCCTCTGGCTGGTCTGTAATGTCTGAGTCATCCGCAGAATCATCAGAGGACACAGGCTCGGGGGGCTCTGCTCTAGGTCTCTTTTCTGGTGGCTGAGAGGCCCTGTCTGGGTGAGATTGGGATCCCCTAATTAAGGATATTAAATCTTCTGCCAGAGTAAGCATTTGTGAACTAGAAGTGGGCCTGAGTGAGGGTGGTTTAACAGGCACTGATTTAGCTGATTTGGCTGCTTTAGCCCTGGCAAAGGCCTTAATAGACATGGCTGCAGGAGGCCTAGCAGCACCACGTGCTGGGGTAGAGATATCCAAGGGAATGGTGTGTGATAGATCAGTAGGAACCACAGTTGTAGGCAAAATTTCTGAGGCTGATTCAGGTAAGGTAGCAGGAGCCTCAGTAGTAGTCATGGATTCGGCTGAAGATTGACCAGTTTTCTCGGTTTCGGCCGAAACAGAGACACTCGCGGCTTGCTTAACCGTGGTTTCGCGAAACCGCGGACCGTGAGTGTCGGTCCTTTTCTTGCGTTTTTAACAATTTGGGTAGTCGGAGGATCCGACGGCATAATGTACGCAAAATCTGAGCCGAAAAACTGTTCAGCAAACTCCGACTGACGCCTAAGCGTTCGTCGGTTCAAGGAAGCACAGGCCGAGCAGGCTGCTACGTCGTGGTCTGGGCCTAAGCAAGGCAAACAGTAAGAGTGGAAATCTTTATGAGGTATTTGTTTCCCACAAGTTAAACAGTTAGACTTTTTCTAACATCGGCTGAGGCAAGAAAGAGTCCCCAACGGGGTACTTAGCTTTTTAGAAGTCTTCGAAGTAGTATTCGGTAGTAGTAATCTCTGGATCTGACCGACCGGCACTTGCGAACAGCTTCTGCTTCGGGCGCCACGCGGCAAGAAAGACTGGGGAAAATGGCGTCGGCTGATGCCTTTATACACAAAGACCAGCAGAGATGACGTCGGGTGAAGCGCGACATCAGCCGAAGCCGGACCCGGACTTTGGAATCCGGCCGACCGAAGGGCTGCCTGACGACAGGACAACCCATTTGTTATGACTGCAGATGCATCTATGGAAGGACATCTCATGTTGCTGCTTCCAAAATATCCTTGGTAGGTACTCCTCTGAGGTAGGCAGTTGAAGTGGCTGTTGCCCTGGTGGAGTGAGATCTAATGCTGCTAGGTACAGGTTTCCACATGGTGGGTATAGCAGAAACGTATGCACATTATCCTTTCCATTTTGAAATAGTCTGCTTTGAAATGGCTTCTCTGTGCTCCTGCAGCGTATGCTACCAATAATCTGAAAGCTTTGGTTTTGTCCAAGTAGAAGCGTAACGGTCTGTGAATGTCCAAAGAATGTAGTAGTCTCTCCCCTTTGTTCTGTGGTTTTGGATAAAAAGTTGGCAAGTGAATAGTTTGGTTTAGAGCCACACTTGATACCACCTGTGGCATAAATGTAGGGTTGGTTCTTAAAGACACCCTGTCCTGGTGGAAGATGAGGAAAGGTTCCAATGCCATTAGTGCCTGTAATTCTGAAACTCTTCATGCTGATGTTATTGCCAGTAGCAGAGCAGTTTTCAAAGAGATTTATTTTAATTCTGCTGTGTTAGCTGGCTCAAAAGGAGGTAAAGTTATTATCCAAAACAAAATTCAGGTCCAGAGTAGGTGTTGGTGCTCTACAGGGCAGTCTTATGTTTTTAGCCCCTCTGAGGTATTGTTTGAGCAAAGGATTAGAAAAAAATTGGTGGATCTGTTGTAATGAGCAGAGATAGCCGAGGCGTGGATCTTGATAGATGAAAAAGAGAGAGGCCCTTGTCCAGCATCTCAGTTAAGTATTGCAGTATCTGAGGAATGTTTGGAACTAGAGGGTCAAGGCTGTGCGCTTGGTTCCAGGCACAGAATCTCTTCCATTTGTCTGAGTATGCTTTCCTGGTGCTAGGTCTTCTGGCCTACAGAATGACATCCATAACCGCTTTGGAGAGAGGCATTGCTTGCTTGACTAAGGAATTTTCCATGCAGCTAGATTTAAAGTCTTTAGCTGGCTGTGAAGTATCCGACTGTTGTGCTGAGTCAGCAACTCTGGAATTTGTGGTAAAATCCAGGGTGGTTCTTGTGTCAAGTTCTTTAAGATTGGGTACCAGTGCTGGCGTGGCCAGTCTGGTGCAATCAATATAATTTTTGGCTCTTCCTGTCCGGCTTTTAGGAGCACCTTTGGAAGGAGAGGTAAAAAGGGGGGGGGGGGGAGAGTATACTTGTAGTTTTTTCCAGCTGAATGAGAGGGCATCCACTTTCCATGCTTGTGGAAGGTAGCTCCCTGTGCAGAATTTCTGTAATTGGCAGTTCTTTGGGGTAGCAAACAGATCTATGCCCGGGCTCCACCACTTTTGTGTTATCATTCTGAATATTTGTGGATTCAATTCCCATTTGTGTGGGTCCATAATGTTTCTGCTTAGGTCATCTGCCAGTGTGTTTTTCTCTCCTGGCAGGAATTGTGCTTGCAGCTGAACTTGGTAGTTTAGAGCAGTGTTCCACAAGGTCATGGCTTGTCTGCAGAAGGGGTAGGAGTGTGTGCCCCCTTGCTTATGTCTGTTGTCTGTCTAATAGTAATTGTCCTGGATGCAGTAGGTCCTTGAAAGCTATAATAGCATTTTGTACAGCTAGCATCTCTTTGATTGATGTGGAGATTTTGTGGCATAACATTCTTTTGACAGCTGTTGAGCATAAACTCTTTAGTCC
>NC_056733.1:1764683384-1764783384 GCF_019279795.1 Protopterus annectens
GACCCATCAGGATTATCCTTGGACGTTCCTCTTTGATTTTCAGTAGTACCTTGTGCATCAAAGGAAGAGGTGGAAATGCATATGCTGTCAGGCCTTTCCAACTGAAGGATAGAGAGTCCACCTTCCAAGCAAGTGGGTGGCATGTCCTTGTGCAGAATTTCTTGAGCTGGTGATTGAGTGGGGATGCGAATAGGTCTATTTGTGGCATTCCCCATTTCTTTGTGATGGCCTTGAAGATGTCCCGGTGTAGCATCCATTCGTGAGCATCCGAGGTAGCGAATAGGTCTATTTGTGGCATTCCCCATTTCTTTGTGATGGCCTTGAAGATGTCCCGGTGTAGCATCCATTCGTGAGCATCCAAGGTAGTTCTGCTTAACATGTCTGCTAGGAGGTTTTCTTTTCCCGGTACAAATATTGCCTGTAACTGAATGTTGTAACTCAGAGCCATATTCCATAGGTCCAGAGCCATTCGGCATAGGGGGTATGAATGAGTGCCTCCCTGTTTGTTGATGTACCACATGACTGTGGTGTTGTCTGTCCTTATCAATTGGCCTTCTTTGAGGAATGGTCTGAAATTCTGGATTGCTAGTTTTACTGCCAGCATTTCTTTTTGATTTATGTGCAGGTGCAGCTGTTCTGGAGTCCATAAGCCTTGAATGCACTTGTCCAGCAGGTGGGCCCCCCAACCGAGGTCTGAGGCGTCCGTTGTGATGGTCTGGCTTGGTTGAATGCTGTGGAAGGACAAACCTGGGTTTGACTGGCATGCCTGAGCCCACCATAGGAACTCTTGTTTCAGGCATGGGATTAGTGGTATTTCAGTTTCTAAGCTGTGCCTGTGTTGAGACCATAAATTCTTTAGATACCACTGTAGCTTTCTCATATGCAGTCTGGCATGGGGAACCAGGATTATGCAGGATGCCATGAAGCCCAAGGCCTGCAGTACTTTCCTTGCTGTTAGTTTGCTCTGCTTTGTTAATGCCAAGAAGTAAAGAGGAAGCTGTTCTTGTTTTTCTGCAGTTAGGAATGCCATCTGTTTTACTGTGTCCAATTCTGCACCCAAGAATGTTCTTGTTTGGGATGGTATCAGTCTTGACTTTTTTAAGTTGACTGTGTATCCCAGGGTTTGTAGTAAGCAAGTGACTCTTTGTAAGTCTTGTGTCAGCTTGTTTTTGTTGTCCGCTTGTATCAGGCAGTCGTCCAGGTATGGATAAATTTGGATTCCCTGAAGTCTGCAGTGAGCGATTACTGATGCCAGGCATTTCGTGAACACTCTGGGCGCAGTAGATAAGCCAAAGGGCAATGCTGAGAATTGATAATGCTCTGATCCTGCAAGAAATCCGAGGTATCTTCTGCAATTTGGTCGTATGGGGACGTGCAGGTATGCCTCCTTGAGATCTAGAGTTACCAGCCAGTACTCCTTGCCCAGCATGGGAAGAAGTTGCTGTAGGGTCAGCATTTTGAATTTTGGAACAATGATGAATGTGTTTAAAGCGGACAGGTCGAGAATAGGTCTCCAACGTTTCTCTTTTCTTGGTACTAGGAAGAGTCTGGAGTAAAATCCCCTGCCCTGTTCTGTAGGTGGAACCCTTTCCACAGCTCTCATCTTTGTTAATTGAGCTATTGGTTTTAGAGCTTCTGTCTTTTGATTTGGTGGTAGCTTTGGCATTCCTCTTTTTACTGGTAAAGTGTGGAAATGAAACCTGTAGCCTTGGTCTATAGTCTGCAAAATCCACTTGTCTCTTGTGATATAGTGCCAGTTTTTTGAAAATAAGGCTAACTTTCCGCCTAGGGGTGCTGCTATTTGTTCCCTGGTAGGCGGTGTCAGAGCCAAGTCACTGTGGTTGTCCTGTTGCAGTGGTAGTGGTTGTATCTGTGCCTCGTTGGTTATTGCCTTGCCACTGGCGTCCCCTGTAGGCACCTCCTCTGGATTGATTTCTGCCTCTTAAACGCCTATTCCTGCCTCTCTGAGTTTTAGAGGAGTCTGGAAAGGACCAATTTTTGGAAGGCCAGTTCCTGCTAAACCTTGGGGGCTGAACCTGTAAGAAATCTTTAACTGTTTGTACAGATTTTGCCTTCTCTTCCATTTTCTTCATTACCTGTTGGGCAGGAGAACCAAATAGACTGACCTTATCCATAGGAGCATCTAACAGCTTTGCTTTAACATGGTCCGGCAAGGCCTGTTCTTTCAACCATGCATGCCTTCTTATAACTGTGCCACTCATGGCTGATCTAAATGAAGCCTCCAGTGCATCAGCGCCACATTTTAAAGAATGGTTACTAACCTGCTGAATGTTATTCACCATTTCTAGAACATATTTCTTATCTAAGGAATCAGAGGATAGTTTCTTAGTTAACTGATCAAGCATAAACTCTTGGTATTGGATCATATGAAACTGACAGTTCAAAGCTCTAGCTGAGAGAGTAGCAGAGGTGTATACTTTTTTACCCCATCTCTCTAAGGACCTGGATTCCCTTTCAGAAGGGAGAGGGTTTTTCGCTGAGGTCGAAGCTACTGCCTTGGGCCCCTGGGAGATAGTCTCAGGATCTGCAAAAGGAGCCTTGTATAGGTGGTGATGAGTGTCCGGGACCCTGTAAAACCTATCGGGCTTAGCAGGGGCTGGAGGTAAAGTGTCAGGAGCAGTGCAAGCATCATTGAATGCATCATCCACAACAGGAAGAACTGGAGGTATAGCTAAAGGCCTATGTTGCGGTAAGTGTAAAAAGGTCCTAAGCCTTTTTCTAGAATCTGAGAAACCTTGTCCCTGCCATTGGAATTGTTCTCTCATGGCATGTAAGGTTTCCCCAAAGGAAAATTCCTCTGCTGGAGAGGCAGAAGGAATCGATTCTTCAGCATCGGAATCTTCATAAGTAGAAAAAGGAGCCTCTGGATGATCTGTATTGTCTGTATCATCAGAAGAGTCATCTGTGGACACTGGCTCAGGGGGCTCTGCTCTAGGTCTCTCTTCTGGGGGTTGAGAGGCCCCGTCTGGGTGAGATTGGGATCCCCTTATTAAAGAGATGAGATCCTCTGCCAGAGTAAGCATTTGGGAACTGGAACTGGGCCTGTGAGAGGGGGGCTTAACAGGCACAGACTTAGCAGTTTTGGCTGCTTTAGCCCTGGCAAAAGCCTTTATAGACATGGCTGCAGGAGGCCTAGCAGCACCACGTGCTGGGGTAGAGACATCCAAAGGGATGGTGTCCGATAATTCTTGAGAAACCACAGTAGTAGGCAAAACTTCAGAGACCGATTCAACTAGGGTAGAAGGGGCCTCGGTAGTAGTCATGGATTCGGCTGGAGATTGACCTGTTTGCTCGGTTTCGGCCGAAACAGAGACTCGCGGTTTGCTTAACCGTGGTTTCGGCCGAAACCGCGGACCGCGGGTGTCGGGCTTTTTCTTTGCGTTTCTTAACAATTTGAGTAGTCTGAGGATCCGACGGCATAATGTACGCAAAATCTGAGCCGCAAAACTGTTCAGCAAACTCCGACCGACGCCTAAGCGTTCGTCGGTTGAAGGAAGCACAGGCTAAACAAGCTGCTACGTCATGGTCTGGGCCTAAACAAGGTAAGCAGTAAGAGTGGAAATCTTTATGAGGTATTTGTTTCCCACAAGTTAAACAGTTATTCACTTTTTCTGACATCGGCTGAGGCAAGAAAGAGTCCCCAATGGGGTACTTAGCTTTATAGAAGTCTTCGAAGTAGTATTCGGTAGTAGTAATCTCTGGATCTGACCGACCGGCACTTGCGAACAGCTTCTGCTTCGGGCGCCACGCGGCAAGAAAGACTGGGGAAAATGGCGTCGGCTGATGCCTTTATACCCGAAGACCAGCAGTGATGACGTCGGGTGAAGTGCGACACCAGCCGAGGCCAGACCCAGACTTTGGAATCCGGCCAACCGAAGGGCTGCCTGACGACAGGACAACCCATTTGTAAGGACTGCAGATGCATCCTTGAAGGACATTATATATATATATATATAAAAAAAACACACACACAATCAGGATACTGTAGAACTTTGAAAAGTGCCCAAAAATATACTTATCACCATTTCAAAATTGTTTCAGTAGTACTCTCAGAACTCCAGGAGTTTCAAGCAATGAATGCTCCTTGCAAAAGCACTCCAAATCTGTCAGATTGTAAGAGCATCTCTTCTGCATAGCACGCTTCAGGTCACCACACAGATTTTTCTACTGGATTTAGGTCTGGGCTCCGGCTGGGCCATTCCAAAACTTAATTTCTTCTGGTGAAGCCATTCTTTTGTTCATTTGGATGTATGCTTAGGGTCAGTGTCATGTTGAAAGGTGAAATTCCTCTTCATCTTCAGCTTTCTAGCAGACGCCTGAAGGTTTTGAACCAAACGTCACTGGTATATGGAAGAGTTCATAATTCCCTCCACCATGACTAAAGCCCTAGTTCCAGCTGAAGAAAAGCAACCCCAAAGCAGGACACTGCCACCACCGTGCTTCACCGTGGGGATGGTGTTTTTTTCGGTGATGCAGTGTCTTTGTGCCAAACGTATCTTTTGAAATTGTGGCCAAAAGTTCAACCTTGGTCTCAGACCACAACACATTTTCCCACATGCTTCTGGGAGACTTGATGTGTTTTGCAAATTTTAGCCGGGCCTGGAGGTTTTTCTGTGCAAGAAAAGTCTTCAGTCTTGCAACCCTACCCCACAGTCCAGACATATGGAGAATACGGAAGACTGTCGTCACATGCAGTACACAACCAGTACTTGCCAGAAATTCCTGGAGCTCTTTCAGTGCTGCTGTAGGTCTCTTGGCAGCCTCCCTCACCAGTTTTCATCTTTACCTTCTATTTTGGAGGGACGTCCAGTTCTTTGCAACGTCACTGTTGTCCCAGATTTTCTCCACGTTTTGATGACAGTCTTCACTGTGTCCCATAGTATATCCAATGCTGTGGAAATTTTTTTTGTACCTTCTCCTGACTGATACCTTTCAATAATGGGATCCCTTTGATACTTTGCAAGCTCTCTGCGAACCATGGCTTTTGCTGTAGCAGGCAAACAGACCAAGTGTCAAGAAAATCCTACTAGGACAGCTGAACTTTATTTGGGGTTAATCAGTCTCTCTAATTAATGGCAAATGTGTAAGTAACCAAGAAGATGGAATGCTGTAATTAAATCAAAACAGTGCTTCAAAGTATTAAAGGGTGTGTACACACAAGAAAGTATTAGCTTAAGGGTGTGCGCACGTGCAACCAATGTATTGTACTTTTTTTCTCCTAACAGATTTGTTTTTTTCAATTGAATAGGTTACATTAAAGGTGCAAAATTTATTGTGGTCATTTTTTTATATCACAAAAACCTAGCTTTTTAACAGGGTTGTGTACAAAGACACCTTTGACCACCATGTGTCCATTGTCGTGACAAAGTCATATGTACCACATGGCATGGCATCCACATGGAACGGTTACACATTTGCAAAACAGTACAAGGATTACCCAAATCCAATGATCTAAACCTGACCTGTGACAAGAAAAAAATATGCTGGCAGACAGCCACACATCTCAGAGGACCCGTTCTCTGAACAGACTACCTATTCACATGAAGCAGATCAGTTCCCTGACCCTCTTCAAAATAATTTGGATCCACAGATGGGTAACTAAATTCACTCCTGTGGTGGCGCTTATGTCCCTTATATAGTCTGAAAAACACAAGATGGCTAGGTTTTGTAGAGGACTTGAGCCATTAGCCTACTATCCTATGAACTACATGCTTTAGAAACTTATCTGCACGTGTGCAAGTTTCCAGAAGAAAGTCCCATAACAGTTTACATAATTTCAGTCCTTCAAAGCATCAAGATGCTATATACTTGAACTTTTATATTGAGCTTTATTTTCCACATTAATTTTTTTACTTACTTTTAAACTATTTAAATTTCAATTACTTTTACTACTCATACCTACTTATTCAAAATAAGTAACGTGGCTAAATAAAATATCCACCAGAGACCTAGAAAAAATACTACCCGCGTCCTGTCCAGTCTTCTCTTAGCTTCACTTTGCTACAATACACCGAGTTATTTGCAGATCAATATGTACGTATACCTTTAAGAATCTTTCCATGGGCTTGCACATCAGTATAAATACTGAACACGTGTGAGCCAGACTGCCATTTTTTTTTAGTAAGCTGTTGAGATGTAAGAATGCAGGTCTGTGCAGTCTGTCAGTTACTCAATTAGTTTATATTCTGTACTACTGCTATACATCCTGATGTGTTTCTATGTAATTAAGCATATAAACTAACCTGCCCGTTAGTCCAATAGTAAACCAAGACGAGTGACTTGGTGTCAGAATGGGATCCAGAATAAAGACCAAGAGGCACTCAACGTTTGAGGAATATAGAGGAAAGATCACCCCTACTGCACACAACTCGCAAAAACAGATGAGAAATTCCAGGTAGTAAAACTTGCTTAAATGATTTCTTATTCAAATAAGAAACGAAATACTCAGCACGAATTTCTAGTTAAACAAAATGTCCAATACTGTGACATACTGATAAAAATATTCAAAATTAGTTATGAAAATGTTGGAAATAAAATGTCCGAATCGCATCTCGCATTTTTTCGCCATGTGCTACTTTTTCGCATTAACTGAAGCTATTCGAGACACCCAAGGTGTACCAAGTGATTGCAAGTTTGTGCAGTATTACAGTGCAGTTATTTTGCAAAATATAGCTATTTCAAAGTATATTTCGCAAAGTACATGTGAATGTTGTAAGTACTGGCTGTGTGTGCATGTTTGTACATAAATTACAAGGGCCATATGTGCAGTGTGTTTAAGCATACTCTGTTGGCATGGCCGAAGGATTTCTCAGACCAGCTCCACTTGGTGTTTGATAACACTGCAGAGAATTAAAGTGCGTTTGTATGAAAATATTGTACTTTTGCTCAAGCTGTATTTTCTAATAAAGATGAACACACAGACATTTATTCTGCTTAATTTAGCTGGTTCGGAAGCCATCAAGAGAGCATTCATTTGCGTACGAACCTGCTGTATTTACAGGAGAGGAGAAAATAGTCATAGTACCAGCTGAGTCGAGGGAAGACTGGAGTGCTTATAAAAGTTTAGAGAAGTCTAACCACAAATGACTATTACAATGGAAAGGCACTTATTTTTACACAAGAGATCAAACACCTGGTGAAACTTTTGCAGCATATAAAACGGACTTGAGAAAAAGCTAAAACATGCAGATTTGGTCATCTAAAGACAGCCTTGTGTGTGGTATTAAAGATGATGCGGTGACATTTTGCTTTGTGAAAGTGATTTAACTTTGGAGTAAAGCCACAGATTTGCCAGATGAGCTCACAGAAAAGCACACAAATATGCTTACAAATGAGAAACGCATGCTTCTCGTATCTTCTAGTGCTAATAGTATGCAACATCTGGTTAAAAAGAAGCAGGCCCGGCACATGGCAGCAACTGTGAACCCTGTGAGCACACAGTCTCAGTGAAGCACAAAGGTGAGTCAAACTCAAAGCATGTTCCCTCACCTAGCCTCAGTCAACAGTCGTAATTGTGGTGGTGGTAATCATGTGTGTAAAAGAGAAAAGTGCATAGCTTTTGGTCAGCAATGCCACAGATTTAAGAAGTGGAATCATTTCCAAAGATTTTGTAAATAAAGATATTCATTCTTTTATTGGAGAACAAAGAGACAAGTTGATCAATTAGAAAGTTGTGACCCTACTTTTATGTTGGTGTGTCCATGCTTAAACAGTCAATGCAGTAGATTTATGGGCTAAGAATGAAGCATTTTGTACTGTTCGGATAAATAAAAAAAGACCCATACAGCTCAAAATTGACATGTTCAAAAGTGAAATATGTCAGCAGAAATCTGCTACAGCATGTGCTGGTGAGAAGCTTGATTTGGCAAAGTGTGCGAAGCTTGCTGCATATGAAGAAATTTAAACGAAAATGTTCAATAGCATTTGGTCACTCTGCTGGGAACTGCAATTGTATGTGGTTAAAAAGGCACATACAGTCATTAGGCCTCAAGATGGTTTGAAAATGGGACTACTTTCATTTAATAAGGAAATCCACCATGTAAGCTTGAAAAAGACCACTGTTCCAATCTCGTCCAGTCTAATTTTCCTCTACCTGTGCTGATCTTTTCAAAGACTAACTAGGCAAGCTACCAGCTGTGCAACTCCATGAAGTTAGACCCTGAAGTCAGCCCAGTTGTCAGGCTTGCCTGGAAAGTTCCAATAGCTATGCAGAACAGAGTCAAAGCTAAGCTAGATAAAATGGTGCAGCAAAGTGTAATTTGCCCAGTTGAGAAGCCTACTGAATGGTTATCTTACATGGTAGCAGCTCATATGAAAAGCTTACGATATCATAATATGTATCAATCCACGAGATTTGAAGAAAGCACTGAAACGATCTAATCATCTAAAGTGCACAGTCGAAGTCACTGCTCTTATGCCAAATGCCACTAATCTGTTTTGGATGAAAAGAGTTCATGCTGGCAAATTTTGCTGGACTGAAAAATCTTCACTGCTAACCATTTCAGTACTCCTTTTGGCAGTTACAGATTTTTGAAAATGGCATTTGGGATAAATTCTGCCAGTGAAGTCTAACGTGCCATGTAACAATTTTTTTCTGGATATTCATGTCCTACTATAGTAGAGGATACTCTAGGAGGAGGTAATTGTTAAGCTGAGCATGACAAACCTCAAAAAGGTTCTGGAAAGAGGACGTGAAGTGAATCTGAAGCGGACTCCTCAGAAATGCTTCAGTCTATGAGAAGTTAGTTACTTATGTAGGTCATTTGTTTACCAATTCAGGTTTACAACCAGATCCTTTCAAGCAGACATCAATTCTCGAGATGCCAGCTCCAGACAATGTTCATGCCCTACAAGGTTTTCTTGGCATGGTTAACTACCTAGCTAGGCAAGTTAATTCCAGACTTGAAACCAACTTCCAGCACCACTTACTTAGAGAGCTGACATGCAAAGAAGTACCCTGGTCATGGTTAGACCACCAAAGAGCACTTTGCCCTGAAACAGAGAACTGCCAGTACACCAACTGTCACATACAACGACGTTCACAAGCCAGTCATTCTTTGTGATGCTTCAAAATTTGGTCTTGGTGCAATCATTCTTCAAGAGCCTAGACCAAGAGCCTAAGCCTCCAGAACTCCACCCCACCTGAAATGCGTTACACGCAAACAGAGCTCTTGGCAATGGTGTTTGTAGGTTCGAAGTTCCATGATTATATTTATGGTAGACCTATCCAGATTGAAGCAGATCACAAACCTAGTCACGGTTTTGAGAAAGCCTATGCCACACAGCTCCAGCCAGATTGTAATTTCAACATCACGAGTTGCAAAGAGTACAATTTCAATCTTGTCTACACAAAAGGCAAACTTGTGTATCTTGTTGATGCATTATCCAGATCTCACAGAAATACCACTGAACAGCATGTAAAGAAGAAACTTGATTTTGACATCATGGAAGTGAGAAATTTTTCTTCCACACGTCTTGATGCACTTAGAAGTCATACAGCCTCAGATCCAGTTCTTCAGAAGCTCAACCACTTCATCAGTCAAGGATGGCAGTCAGAGCAATCTTGTTTACTTCATGACCTGAAACCTTATTTTCCTTACAGAGATGAGATTTTGTCTGACAACGGTATCATGAAAGGTCCAAAAGTGATTGTTCCAAAATACAAGAGTATAGTACTAGTTTGAATCATGGCCACCCAGGAAATGATTCTGCCAAAAGGGCACGAGAACTAGTATTTTGGCCTTCTGTGTCAAGGGACATTGAGAGGGGGTACTTCTTGTTCTGTATGCAATAGTACTAAACCACATCAACAGAAATAACCACTTTAGCAAAACCAGATTCCTGAACTACCTTGGTTGACAGTAGCTACAGACATTTCAAATGGAATGGTAAACAGTAGATTTGCTGGAAGAGTGGGGCTTATTCAGGTTAAGAGTAGCCCTCAGTACCCACAGGTTAAGAGTAGCCTTCAGTACCCACAGTCAAATGGTTTGGCAGAATGAACAGAGTGCAGAACAGTTAGAAGTCTAAACGATACAATAGCGATTTTTTTCTTAATCTCAAATATTCCTTGTGATAAACATCTTTGTTCACTTGAACAGACTTCTGTTGAGACCAACCAGAACCACACTACCAATTAGAAATCTATTGGTTTCATGGGTCAAGAACAGATCAGTGAAAGGCCATCTGTTGAAGAAGCACTTATCCCAGAAGTCCTATTACGGCAAGACCAGCAAACCACTTGATCCATTACAAGAAGGGGAGACAGAGGATGCAGACATCCAAATGTTTTAAAATCGGACAAAAGTCATGAAAAGTTTATGTCCAGGGCCAAGATCATACATTGTGGAATCACAAGGGGTAGAATTTTGGTTGGAATCTGAAACATTTGGTCCCAGTGGCAGAGCCTGTTTTGAGATGCTCTCTCACAGGCATGATACTACCAGAGTGAGTTATCCAGCGTTCCAGTTCCAGAGGGCATTCCAGTAAATATCCCTATTCATGAGAAGAACCGCAAAACTCCTGAAATTGTTTGTTCACCAATGACTGTCCCCATTGCTAAACCCAGTTCAGACTGCTACATCACTAGATCAGGTTGCATTTCCGGACCATGTTCCAGATACATGGCAACTTGTACAGAAACAGTGCATTTCTCAGTATCTGGACAATTGCATGTTTTTTTTCAGAGGTCATTTTATTCTGGGCAATTCATTGAAGAGGGAGGCTGTAGATCAGTACATAGGTATACCTTCAAGAAGCTTTCCAAGGGCTTGTACATGTGTAAATAATGAGCATGTGAGAGCCTGCCATTTTTTATTAAGCTGCTTGTTTATATTTTGTACTGCTGCTATCCATCCTGATGTTTGTGTAATAAAGCATATAAAACTAACTACCCACCTGTCAAACTGTAAACCAAGACAAGCAATAGTACTCGGATAAAAATCAAATCTCTGGCATCTACTTTAAGGCCTCCAGAATTTTATCATTTGCGTATACAAGCAGCTTGACCAGTTTTCACTATACCCTTTCATTAGACATACGACAGGCTATACCACCTACCCTCTTTTTCATGTCAAAACTGCATCACTACAATGCTATATTCACAAGTTTCACACAAAATTCCATTCCAATACCTTATTTTCCCTCTTTGGATACACTACCATTTGTCTCCTCATAACTTTTGTTGGAATTTGTGTTCCTGCACTAGACACCTGAAATTTCCCAGCTGGAAGCATCTGAAAACTAGTACTAACTACACAAATACCCTGCCAGCTCCCTGAGAGACATTTCCTCCTCTCTTAAAAGACTGAGAAAGTATTGTTACAGTTATGAGTAAACTGCAATAATATTTATCTAGTACAGACTCTGCTAGGTTGGGCAAGCTTCCCAGTCAGGTTACCCAGCAGCCAAACCCTCCTTTTTTATCATTTATCTTCTCTATAGCCCTTACTCCCAGCTTATATAGTTATCTCTGTCACTAACTGATCTATTTCCTCCTCTCCCTCAGCCTGCTATCCCCTGTAGGACACACAGTTTATTTCACTAAAGTAATTGGCCACTAGGTGGTGTCTCAATACAAGCCTTTTGGTCATTAATTCCCTCCCCTATTCTTATCCATACCTCCCCAACTTGGATTCCAGTTTCCTAAGGACTTACTCTTTCACCAACTCTCCTGTGTCCTAAGCTATTCTTTAATTTTACTCCAACATCCTGACTTTTCCTACTAGCCTCTCTACTTACATATACATCATCTCACTTCAAGACTTACCTGCTGAATTCTCATACTTCACAGATTGCCATCCTCAGCTGTCTACTCTCGTCTCTTACTCCATTTGCCCTTCAGGCTCACTCCACTCCCCTACCCTGCCCCCAATTCCCACCCACCCCCAATACTCCTACATTTATTCCTTAAGAGGACACACCCCCAATACACCTGCTCCAATCAGACAACTCACGTTATTAGTACACCCAACCCCCATACTCTCAAAACACCCACTGACATATCACTACCCATTCCCTCCTAATTTTTAAATACCCCACCCACTGTCATATCTCCCTCCTACCAGTCAAATCTAACACCATCTCTCCCTCACCTCTCAAGACAATATAATGGCCATATTGAACATCCCTTACCAAGTACAACTATTAATCTTGTTTTCACGCTTCTCTTTAACCACTACCTATCTCCTAATCTCCTATGAACAACCTCTTTACTACTTCCCTCTCCTCCCCTCTAAACACACTAACACCAACTGTACTTATCTCCCCATACTTCATAATCATTCACAAACCCAGATACCTACTAGCCAAATATCACAGAATTGCACACGTTAAGTACACCAACCTAAAAAATAGAAAATTAGTCTGGAGAGGCTTACAGTAATAGTCTAAACACTTAACACTCCTCCACTCCTTACTAGATGGTGACATTCATCCTAACCCTGGACCAAACTATACCCTTACCACTGCAAACGACAACCAACATAATACTAGTAGCTGCCCACCTACAAAACCTTCCAACTCGCTCTTCATAGCACATCTTAATATATGTAGTATTTGTAATAAAATTACTCAAATTCATGCCTTCCTAGATTTCCACCAATTTGACATACTATGTTCATCAGAAACGTGGCTAAAACCTACCATTAAGGACAACAAAATCACCCCACCAGGTTACAATATCATTAGACAGGACCGCTCAGCCAAAAAGGGAGGAGGGGTAGCAGTCCTCTATAAAGCAGAGCTACAAGTCAGTACTATAAATCTAAACCTACCTCTGGACAATAGTACTGAAATCATCTCCAAACTTGATATCAATACACAAAGCCATAAATATCATCTGTATAAATCTTCCTCCAGGACAAAACATTAGTAGACTCGAATATATCCTTAACTGGCATTCTATTAATCTACCACAAGAAACCACAGTCCTAGGAGACTTTAATATGGGTAGAGGGGTTAGTACTATTACAGGTATTCCAATCGATATTAGTTTGTGAGAGAAGCCGTATAAGTTATCAACTCCCCTACCAGAACTAATAAACTCAACAACAAAGAAAATACCTTTGACTGGATACTTACCAATACTCCCAAACAAACCTATATAGCAGGAATCCTTCCAGATGACCTAAGTGACCATTCCCTAACCTATATTATTAGACACAAAACCAACCTAACTTTCAATAACACTTTCAGAACAGTACACTCCAAAAAGAAGTTTAACCTAGAACTTTTCCAGACAGAACTCAAACAATATTACTGGTCACCATTAAAATCTCTCCCTCTAAATGAAGCAGTAGAATATTTCAATTCCACATTTTTAACCATCCTAGACCACCACGCCCCAAAACGCTCCATTAGAAATAAAGCTAGACCAGCCCCTTGGCTCTCCAATAATACCAGGCAAAAGATTCTTCTCAGAAACAAATCTTGGGCAAAATGGCGCGCTACTAAACATCCTACTGATCACCAAACCTTTAGGGAACTTCGAAACAATACAAAAAGAGCCATCCTGTCAGACAAAAAGAACTTCTATCATCGACTACAGCAAACCTCCCACAAGGAACCTCAAAAATTTTGGACTAGCAATTAATAATCTTCTTTACCCAAGCCAATCTATCGTACCCAATCCTCTAGGCTCAAACCCTGACAAATCACACACAGCTAATGCCCAACTCTTTCTTCACAGATGCCATCCAAACTCTTGCTAGCCACCTATCCCGATACCTCAAATTGGACTATTTCTACTACAAACCCACCCCCACCATTTCATTTACAACCAGTGTCTACTTCCTTTATTTGCTCCCTTCTCCAAAAATTAAAACCTACCACCCCCTCAGCTAAACTCCCATCTGAATTCCTGCAAAAAGGAGCTAAAGCCATAGCCTATCCCATTTCCATCCTGATAAATAGAACCATCACTGAAGGAACTATCCCATCCATCTGGAAAATTTCTCATATTATCCCTTTACACAAAGGAGGGAACTCTAATGAATACTCTAACTTTCGTCCCATAGCTCTACTTTCCCCACTTGCAAACATTATGGAAAAATGCATCCATAAGCAATTTCTTAACCACCTCCTCCATAACCTACTCGCCAGCTGTCAACATGGATTCAGACCTTTCCATAGTACCACCACTGCCTTGCTATCATTCACAGACTATCAACAAAAAACGCAACAATAATATTCCTTCCTCTGCTATCTTCATTGACTAATCTAAAGCTTTCGACATGGCCAATCACAAACTCCTTCTACACATACTGGAATGTCTCTCCCTTGATCCTCTATCTATGAATTGGTTAACATCCTACCTAGAAAACCATCAGCAGGCTGTACTCTGGCAAAATAAACTAACCACCTTCCTATCTCACTCGGGGTCCCACAGGGCTCCATACCAGGCCCACTCCTATTTTCTATATATATATCAATGATCTCCAATCAGCTATCCCATATACCACCTGTATACAATATGCAGATGACTCTACTATAATCTGTTCAGCCACTTCTCAAACTGAACTTCAGTCTCTTACCCAAAAAGCTTTCAATACTGTAGAACAATGGTTCTTACACCGCTGCCTCCTTCTAAACCCCAAAAAAGTCCAAACTCTTACTCTTCACACCAACCCGTAAATCCACCCCTATACATTTCAGTCTCACATCCAACAATGGTACTCTTATTTTTCCTGACCCAACCACTAAACTCTTAGGAATAACAATAGAAAACAACCTTAACTTTGACACACATATAAACACTATAAAAACAGTTAACAAACTAGGATCCCTTTACAGAATAAAACCCTTTCTTACACCATTAGCTAGGATGGCTATAGCCAGAACCCCCCTCATCTCCAGTTTATTCTATGCATTCCCTATATACACCAACCTCTCTAAAAACAACCTCAACAAACTCGCAACATCCTATAACACTGCTAGATTTGCCACAGGCTCTCCTTTCAAAACCCATCATTGTTTGAACCTAAAACAGCTAGACTGGCTAGAATATCTTAACCAACCTTCAGCTTCACCAGCTTACAATAGCCCACAAAATCCTGTACCAACCCAGCAACACTCCAATACTCTTTAGCCTCATCACACCTTATAATCTCAAGAATCTACGCTCCTCAAACAACCTTTTGATCAATACTACCAAATCCAACAACTTAGCAGGAGACTGCTTGTTCTCCAACTCTGTTGGGAAATTATGGAATAAACTACCCTCTGAAATCACATCTCAGACACCTCTCTCACTTTTCAAAAAGAATCAAACTACTTTTCAATAAACACTGGCTATGCTCTTGTACTAACCCTGACTAACTTGTTTCCTTTATACTAACCTCTACCTACAACCTATATATCCTTCCCTTTATAGTTCCTATAGACTATATGATTATACATAAAATTTACGTATTAATGTACCTCCTCTGGAAATCACTGAGCATAATATCTTGTACAAAAAAAATTCCTTTATAAACTAATGCTTTTTATGTAACTACTGCTGTTTTTAATATTTTTGTATGTTTTGTTCTTGGAGCTTTTCTCCCCGGGCCTCTACTGAAAATGGACATGTATCCAGCTGGATTAGCCCGGTCAACAAATGCAAAATAAAAATAAATAAAAATAAAAATGAACTTTTGCTTTTTAAATTTAACTTTCACTCTACAGCTTCTTCCTTAACTATAATTCTACTCCTTGTCCTTTTATACCTTTGTCACCTCATACCCCATTCACAGCACAAGATAAAAAAAAAGGGGGGGGTTCTAATATCATGCAAATAACGAAAGCGTTTTACTCAACAGCAATACATTTCACTACTCTCATTTTACTTGTATGAAACTTCTACTTCAAGTGCAACCCTCCTTTTCCCCCAAACATCTTTATTAAAATTTCCACGTGACAAAAGGCAATCTTATACTTACATAAATAAAAAACATACAAAGTGATACCACTTTACATCAGACACCACTGAAACTGTAGTTGCAAACATTACATATCACTTATAAACCATCCAAGTCATTGTCAGTTAAGCATTATATAGCTCATTCAAATCTTGCCTCAAACCTTGTTCCTACTCTGCATACAATTGTTCCCACAACTCCCATTTCTTTATTCTGTAGTTTGCGTCTTCCCTTTTCTAAATATCCCAATTCCAGTTGTTTTATTTGTTACTATATTCACTAGGTCTTGTAAAGTTGGTCTAGACTGATTTCCATTTTCTACTAATTGCTTTTCTGGCAGCCACCATAATTAGACTCCGCAAGGCTTTAATATGTCTAGACAATTCCGATTTTGTAGCACAACTCAAAATCCTTTCCCCCAGTCAGTCCAAACTGCTCGCTCAGCATCTCCGACAGAGTGGTCTGGAGGAAATCCCTCAAGTCTGTCAGCTCATTACACCCCCAAAAAATGTTCCCCCAACTATCTCTTTCTTGCCAGTCACACCTCCAACATTTGCCATCCACCTGCGAAAAAAATTTTGGAGTCTACATAGGTAATTTTTATACCCAAAGTAAACACTTCCAGGCAAAGATCCTAACTCTTCCAGACTTTTGTTGCATGTTTTGAGATATACATATACCCCAACTGTATCTGAATTGCTTATCCAATTTCTTCCCAATTTTTTCTAAGCTCATCTGATTATAAATCAAGCAATATTTTATATGTTTTACCAATTATTCCTTTAAACGGCAGCTTCTGTTCTAGATTCTATTAAAAAAACTCTGCCAGTGCTGGTCTCATTTAAGAGCCCCCCATTTCTCTTTGCCTATTACTTGGATACCAATCCTAGGGATGGCAATCTCTAACCTGCAGTCCAAATAAATTCTTGCCCTCTTCCCATTCTATTACCTTTCCCTTTCTAGTTATTTGCACCCTATATCTTTGGCTCCTTTGCCAATTTTCTCCAATAAAAATTACAGCCTCCTCACCTATTATCTGTATACCAGACCATAGTCATCCCTATCAGCAAAATATCTTTTCTCCATTCTCATGCTGGTTTGGTTCTTTGAATACTCCCTGCTATTTTATGAATATAATACTCCATGATTTTAGCTGCTCTCCATAAGAGTCAGCATCCAAAATCCCAATCTCCTTATTTCTTGACATTCCTCCCCTGTATCAGCATCATTCCTTTCCACTTTGAATTAGTTTTCTGTTTATGCTACGTATGAAAGCCTCAGTTGTGCTGCTCTAAAATAACCCCCCCTCAAATTAGGTAATCCTAGTCCACCTTGTTCTATTGGTAGAATCATCTTATCCCACGTGACTCCTTCCCAGATCAAACTCAACTAACTGCTATCCACTTCTCCTCGAGTTGATAAAAGTATTCTGGATCTGTGTACAAAACTAAAAAGGGACTAACCACTTTAATGGCTTATATCTTGGTATCCATATCACAAAACTCAAGTTTCTCAATTTTTGTACTACCTTCTGTTTAATCTCTTCACACATATCCTTACCTGCCACCAGAGTCATTTCTAATCCATACACCTAAATACTTCACTTTTACCACTGCTGCCTTTGTTTTTTAGATTCATTAATTTTGTATACAGAGATCTGAATCAGTCTTAGAATGTTCCACAACATTGCAATGCCCCTTTCTGGTTTTGTCATGTACAAAAATATCATCTGCAAATAGCTTTTCCTGACTACCATACCAATTATCATTGAATTTGAGTCCATCATTTTCTTTGCCAGTGGTTCTAAATATCATGCAAAGGGGAAAGCAGACAACCCTGCCTGGTTCCTCTACCTAAATCAGAGGACCCCACTCACTTTAATTTGCACCTCCAATCCCTCATATATTCTCCTAATCAACATTGTGTCAGCGAAAGCAAATGCTTCCATTGTCATGTTCATAGGTTCCAGTCTACCCTATCAAATGCTTTCTCTGTATCAAGACAGAATGATAAAAGTGGTACTTTTTTACATTCCGCTTCCCTGTGGATCAATGTTCTGTTAACATTGTCAAATGTTAACCTCCCCTCCACAAAACCACACTGATCCATTATCTATCGATTTTGGTATCACTTTTGCCATTCCCAAGGAGGAACCCTCTTTAACCCCCATTACTAAACATTCATGTCCAATATTTTGTTTGGTTCTCTAAACAAAAATTCTAGACTTGCCATAAAAGATTTAGAAGGTCCAGATGATGAGAGAAGGTCCAGATGATGAGACAAAGTCTTGAATCTCAGGTGAAAAAGGCCTGTCAAAACGGCAAAACCAAAGCAGTGGTACTTGCTGGTTGGGGCAAATGGGGGGGGGGGGTTCAAATCACCCTGACTTTCCTTATCTTTGCCTTCTGAATGCATCTAAGTGTCAGGGTCCTCTTCTGGAGCAGTGCATTCCTGGGGGAAATCACCACTAGAATGAAAAGGAAAAAAATATGCACCTATCTACAGTTGATTGGGGATGCAAGATGTTGGACAAAGAAAGCCCCCCCCCCAAAATAGAGAAAAACAGGGCACAAGTTGACTTGGACTGAGGGAGGGATGCGATGTAAGGCCTTAGTAGACACCGATTGAGCCTTTTCACTATATGGCAGTGATGGAGAGCCTTTTGGGTTCGGTGAGTCAGAAATTCGGAAAAAGCCTAACTTGACTCTGCTGGCATGTCAACCCTCAAACAAAAATAAAAAAAATAGCTCTCGATACATCAGGGATAAATCTCAGAATCAGGGACAAATCTAGAAATAAGAAAAAATGGACATTTCTAAACTACTAGTACTATTAATCTGAGACAGACAAGTAAATGTATATTCACTTTTTTTCAAGTCTATAAATCTAATCATTGCAATTAGGTGTAGTTGCCAGTTTTAGAAGGCATTAAGAGGGACACAGTTAATGTAAAACTGCACACGCTTAGAAATGCAGACTACTTGCCTTTTGCAAAAAAGTGTAACCATGAAGAGAGAATGGTCAGAGCTGTCCTTTGCAGACTCTAGAGACAGCACACTAAAATAGTCTGTTAATAACTACCACATGTCTGCAGAAGTGCTGTTGAACCGGCTCCTGGCACAAAATTCAATGAAGTTCACACGAGCAACGAATGCAAAAGCAGTTACTTTACAACTCTGGTGTTTGTGAATGCTGGCGTGTCACCCAAAATGTTATGGTAAGTCACCTTTGACGAGCATCACAGGTTAGCAATCACTGCTACAGGGCCATCACAATCCAGGTAGCAACCAAGTACAAAGGGAGAAAAGCCCATTCCTTTATTCACTGCCTCCTGAAAGAGGGGCAAGAAATAGTTCTTCCCATTTTTTCTAAATATCACAGCACTGCTATTTTATCAAAGGATAGCAAACTGCATAAAGGATGTCTTAGAAGGCCTGCACGGTGAGAACCCTCCATTCCAGACTACCAGCATGTGACAAGGCTTCTGACAGGAGCACATTCCCTGGACTCTGTAAATGCCTGCGCTGTAGGGTGGTACATTGAGAAGCAGTCACCAGGAGTACTTGCACAAAGAAAGGTTAGATTCCAAAGTCTGACAATGCAATAAGCCTTTTTAGAACCCTGAAAAAGCAATGTACCCCTGAATAGGAATTGAACTAAAATCAGTTGTAAAATTCCAAAGCCCAGTTAGGTGTAGCAGAGGGTCTATAGCAAGACCGGCAGTTAAGACTGCAAATTGGTCTAACTCTGAATCTGACAATTCTTCCAGAGTCATCTGAATTGGTCAACTCCCTCTAGGATCTTTGTGTGAACTAGGCAACTCAAATCTCAAGGAAAAACTAAAGAAAATACCCCTATACTAAACCTAAAGAAATGCAACTCCTTGTTGGGGGGGGGGGGGTGCAGTCTTAAATCATTCACTCCAATGGAGCTCAGAAGTTTGCACTAACTTCCAATGGGCATAGCATAAGCCTCTTCACAGAATCAAATGATGTCCTCACATTTCAAATATTCATATTTCTGGAACCATATTCATATTTCTGGAACCCTAGGGATTATGAAAGAAATACTTTGTGCTGGAGACATAGCAATTTGTATTTTTATAGTGGTAGTATTCTTTAGGTTCTCGGTCTTAAACTGAATTTTGTAAGTCCCAGTAAACACTTACATTTGTAATATTTTGTAAACCACTTAAAATATATCTCAAAAAAAACACTCAGGTTACATATATACTGGTCAGCAATATTTTACCCATCTAGCTGAGATCTTTCACACGAGGATAAGGAGTTCTGTTACCTGGGCATTAAGATATTTAAAAAAAATGTAAGTTATATCTAAAAAAAATCATAAAAACAAACAGTTAATATCTATTTACCTGCTCTAGACAGAGGTCAAACATTAATGCAGTGGAGTTTGCCACTGTGTAAGCTTTTAAGATGAAATATTTTAAAACCTTGTACATGGTTTTGGAATTATTGATGCAAAAACAAATATTTGACACAGAGGAGTTAACTGCAGATACATCTGGAGGAGTCACTCGAACATAAAGAGTTAAACAGTAGCTCTGGAACCTTAATAGTCGTGCAGCACTCTACTCCACCACTATTTTGATTACCAAATGAGAATCTTAGGATTCTATGGGCGGACAATTGGCTGCTTGGAAAGGAAGGTCACCAAAATCAGAAAAAGGCACTACCCATGTTGGTGTGTCTGTGGTAGTGGTGGGGGAAATCACCCAAGCATGTCTCCAACACAAAGGCTCTCAGACTCAGGGACTCCAAAGATGGCTGCACACTGATCAAAAGCAACTCCCATACTAGAACTGTAATCAAGCAACTGTGAAAACCGGCCAATTAAACCAATTCATTTTGGGGGAAATTCAGTTAGTTAGTGGCCAGTAATTACATTGCCTGGATGCAAGCAAAGAAATCTGGACGGACGAAATTGACCAGAAAAGGAGAAGCAGCTCTGAAGAGAAGAATTTTGCAGCTGTTCAACAAAAAGCAGTTAAAGTTTCAGTTTTGGTACAGAGATGGCTTCCGGGGTGACAATGTACTCAGGGGTGACAATGTACTCAGGGGTTTATATTCTTTCAGTGTTTCCTAAAGTCAAATAAAATGCGGAGGAAAAACTTGACTATACAGATGAACTGAAAACTGCAAAAATCTGAGGTTGAAATAAGAGGCTAGCTAAGCTGGAGCCTTCAAGAGCCATTTAAAATTGCTGGAACCTGTGTTCTGAGAAACTGCTTTCCAATCTATCTGCAAATATACAGAGCTGAGTATATTTTTTTGGTTTTAGAGTTTGTACTGTTAGTTGTTGCTTAGATCTCTGTTGAAACTGTTTTGTCCTACCCACCCTCCCTATTTTTGGCTTGTAGTTTAAATTTGGTGGCTTTTGCAGTTGACCACCCTACTGTAGATTTGATCTGGGACACTCCCCCAAGTCCCATCTCTTTACCACATTCTACCCAATAAACTCTTTCTACACTTGCTTTTAGCCCTTTTTAATTTAAATTGCATTTTTAAACTGTGTTTGGTCTAACATTGCTACATACTCAAGTGTGCTTGCACTTCATGTGAATTGTTTTTACTACTTTTCTGTATATATGTATTAAAAAATAAAAACTGTAAGCCTGTTTCCTACCTTTCCTGTAACTAGTGTTCCAGATACAGATTTGCTGTATCCAGGACTGTATGTAAGCTCCTGAGCCCCGCAAAGCCTTTCTGTGTTGGAGGGAAGCCTTCTAGCTTATCAGTGGGAGTGGTAAGCACTAGGTAGCCTGTCTACCACATAAGGAGTGGTTCTGGCCCAGAAATTGTAGTTATTAGCCGATTGGGCAATCTCTTCCATCGCTCTCAACTTTCTGATTTGAAAGCCTGCATTTGCACTTGTTTCTGTCCTGTAACTGGTCTACTGCAGATGCAGATTCTTAGTTTTAGCACTTAAATTTGCTTATTCGTACTCGGCACTTGTTCAGAACTTCAAGCACTAAAGAAGCTACTAATTACTATAGCACTCAACCTTCCTCATTACCCAGAGGAAAACAGTTTTGGTACTTACTTTTCTCACTTGCTTAGAGAAAAAACAGCTCTTTTACACACTTTCCTCACTTATCTAGAGGAAAATATTTTTTTTATTCAGGCATGTCCAAGGGTCAGTTCCAGTGTTCTCTCCAGTCTATTTGATGAATCTGGGCATCTTGAGGCAATGTAGAAATTGCCTCATGTACACAGACAACCCTCTCCTCCTACCACCAAACACTACAACCTGTGAGAGATGTACTTATCTAGCCAAATTGGAGGTAAAGCGCTCTCCAACAAAGACTGAACTTGACAGTCATGAGGAAAAGGTAAACATTTGCAACCACACATCATAGTCCCACTAAATCTACACCACCAAAATTCACACACAGTAACACAAACCTTCGTGGAGGCTCTCAATAATAATCTGTCTAAGCAACAGAGACCTCCAAAGCATAAACACAAGCAACCTCCATCCCCCAACACAACCCAAATGACACACAGCCCACAGACTTGCCACTCAACCACAGTCAAGAAGGCAAAACAACGTACCCAACACATTAGTCATAGGTGAGAGAGTCAGGCACACTGATGTCCCACTGACCAGGCTAAACAAGCAGAAGGTTACTGTCAGCTGCCTGTCTGGTGCCAGGATCTGCCACATAACCCACACACTCAGGTCACTCCACAAGTACAAATATGACTGTCATTGTCCATGTTGGTGTGAATGACCTTAGACATACCTCCCTGGACTACATGAAGAGACAATGGAAGAGATCTCCAATCTTGTAGCCCAGGCAGGTATGACCCTAGCCTGGAGTAGCATTCTGCAATCGCCAGGAATGATACCACAGTACAAGGACAAAATGATCAACTTCAACAATTGGCCAAGCTTCTGGTGTCATAAGGGGATCCAGCATCAGTCTGCTTGGGATGACATGGTCGACAGACCACAATGCTTTGCCACAGATGGCCCGCACCTGTCGCCACTGGGATTCCGGATACTGGCCAAGGCACTTGCTGCCCCTATAGTGCCTTTTTTAGGCAAGGTTCAAATAAATTCACCACCGTAACAGGAACAGGCAAGCAAAAACTGAGGGTAATGCTACTCAATGCTAGAAGTCTAAATCTCAAAATGCACTCACTCGAGGCACTCCTTAAACTGGAGAACATAGATATCTGTGCAGTGACCGAGACCTGGTTCAAGACTCCAGAGAGCACCCCTGCACTACCAGGCTATAAAACTTATACCATACTTTTCAGCCATGTAACCTGGACCGAAACACCAAAAGCAGAGGTGTGTCCATATTCATTAAGGATATCCACACCTCCAGGCTAGTTGCTCAGTATAATGCATCCGAGGTTATCCAAGTGCAACTCTGGGCAAAACTGCAATCCAAATTGTAGCTCGATACAGCTCCCCTACCATGCCCCAGGATTCCCACTCCTTTTCTTGATGCACTGGAAAATATTAGGGTTCAACCAAACACCCTAATAATAACGGGTGACTTCAACTACCCCACCATTAACTGGGAAAACTACTCATGTACCAACTCCTTAGCTCAACGCTTTCTGGAATTCATGAACTCCAATGCCCTGGATCAACTTATCCACACCCCCACCAGGGGCAACAATATCCTAGACCTAGTCATTACCAACATGAGTGACCAGAGTTACACACCTGAAGTCAACTCCTTGTTGGTGTGATCAGACCATAAGCTAATCACCCTTGAAATCCACATCCCGTCCCCATTAAGGAAGCCATGGTAAAATTTCTCCAAAGCCAAATTCATGCTTAAGACAGAAGTGATTAACTTCATGACACCCATGCAGATGGGCAATACAGTTACAACTGAATCTACACAAATGCACTTACACGAGTGCATGGATCGTGCTATCCCAAACAGAACCAAGACACCATCGTCCAAAAAAAGGAAGCCAATCTGGTGGTCCCCTGCCATAAACTGTACAACAGAAGTAAGAAACTATTGCGAGAGAGGGGTAAAATCCCATGAGTGGAGGAGCTCCCTGGTCAGCGTCAGTAAGAAGCGGAGATCCCTTATAAGATCCTCCAAAGCTAGCTACGAAAACAAAATTGCCACTAATACTAAGGACAACCACAAAGCATTCTATAGCTTGGTCAAGAATCTCGATGGCAACACCCAGATCTGCTCCTTGTTACAGCACAACGGCATGAAACTTACAGAACCAACTGATATTGCCAACATCCTGGCAGATAAGTTCGCAGATGACTGCAAACTAGGAGCCATAGTCAGTCCCCAAATGATGTGGACATCCTACAGGAGGGCCTCAGCGAGACAGATGCCTGGTGTCAGAGCCACGGCCTCAAGCTCAATGCCAAAAAGTGCAGTGTCATCCCCTTTGGCAAAAACTCTGTACACATGAACTACCACATAGGCAGCAATCTACTCAACACCGAATGTGTGATAAGAGACCTTGGGACCCCAGGTGGACAGTAGTCTCTCCTTTGATAGTCACATTGCCACAGTAGTCAGTAGTCTCTCCTTTGATAGTCACATTGCCACAGTAGTCAGAAGTCCTTCTACATGGCACACCATCATAAAAGGGTTCTCATCCGGGGGGGGGGGGGTCATTGTTCCCCTCTACTCTTGTTATGTCTTTCGGCTTTTCCCGGTTAAGGGTCGCCACAGCGGAACTCCGGTCTGCTAATGATTGGTAGTGGATTTTTAACGTGCTGAGTTACCAGCCCTGATGCACAACCTTCAACGAAGGTATGCCCATTCACGCATGTCTCCATGCAGAAGACGCTCTAGCTGAGAATCGAACCGGACAGCGTCTTACTGTGAGGCGACAACGCTACCTCTACTATACACTCATTAAACCCATTATACAGTACAACGCCCCTTTTGGAATGTACCTCAAGACATCTGCAGCAGCTGGAAAGGCCACAGAAGTACCTCACAAAGAGGATTACTGGCCTCAAACAAATGCCCTATACTGACCGCCTCAAAAAACTCTAGCTTTACTCAGTAGCATATCGCCTACTCCAAGGTGATCTCTGCCTAACATATAAAGGTATGTCAAACCCAGAGCTGTTTGACATGCTACACCTGAAGAAATCCCAATTCCCTCCGAGCTACATGCTCTAGGGACCTAAACCTCGTCACCACAATAAAAAGGACATGTTGGAGGGATAGATTCCTGTCCCAGAGACTTCCCATACTCTGGAACAGGCTACCCATCTATGACGAGCAAAGTTCTTCATTAGCACTCTTCAAGAAAAATCTTGAAGAGTGGATGGGAAATAGGAAATACACCCTGGGGATCACTTGTGTGTCTCTGCTCGACAGTGGCACAGGAAAACAACTTTCTTGGGTGGCGTAAGCCAGGGAACCTTGTTGGCCTAGTACCTACCTACGAACTTATGAATTATAAAGTTTAGAAGTCAGAAAACAGAGAATATTTTCTGCTTTACCAGAGAAAGCAGAGGAAGAGTGAAATTATTTTTTCAAGTACAATTGAGTGATTGGATAGGTGTTGCATAGCAGGACGTCAACCATGAAGGCACACTGGGTGTACTCTGCAAACATTGCTATAAGAAACAAGCCTAGACCTACTAGATATAGAAGGGAAAAGTATTAAAAATTGGGGACAGCACAGTATTTGTGGAACATGACTATTCACTGTAGAAGAGGAAGAAGAAGCAATATTTTCTTAGAGAAAGGCAAGGGATATTCAATCTAGCTTTCTTCAGGAATATTTTCTCAGGACGACTGGAGGAAATAAAGTTTGGTCAACATTAAGTTTTGAAACTAAAGATGGAGAAATCAAGAGGGGAACCAAAAGAAAATTCCAGTTCTTGTATTTGTAAAGCCATTAGCCTTTACTAATGCAGATAATTGCTATCAGTGGAAGAAGTTATTAACTGCTGCACCAGGAAACTTCCAGAGGGCTGAATATGGAGTTCACTCACAACATAGTAAAGATCAATTCATGCATTTGCATGGTCAGTTACTGCTTTTACTTTAAGGCTACAAGTATAAACAATTGATCATAAGAGATCTGAACACGATCTGCAGAGTGAAGGTGATAAAATACAGTGCAGTGCAATTAACTTGTAAAATGTACAACAAGCAGTTCAATGAAGTTTTAAAACTACGGGAAGTAAACTGTGAAACTAGTTGCTTCCCCATCACCCTTAATGTTTTAGGTTTACATAAAGGTAGCAAAGTGCACTTTTAGTGCTACAAGATGTTTACTGAAATCAAAAACATGTTTCACATCTGGGAAAGGCATAGATGTGTGAAAAGAACAGAAGGCAATTAGTGTAAGTGGCAACACAGGCTAGAACATGCACCACAGCAAGGGTAACAATTTTAGATTAGGCAATACCTGTGGGTGCAGCCATGGATTTGGGTCAATTGCTCTAAATATTTTTTTGTAAACTTACAATGTAGTCTGTATGCTTTTTCAAAGTCGAAAGGGAATGAGGGTGTTCCGAAAGGGGACAGTGCCAGCCCAGCTATCTGGAATTTTGTACATAATTGTCATTTTTGAATATCAACATGATTCATACAAGACACCGGTGTTACAAATGTATTAGAACTGTATGCCAGGTGTACAAACCGCTGGTACAGAAGTGTGTGTTGAAAAGAGTTTTGCAAAGTGCTTAAAATGTAACCACTACTGGAATAGACAGAAAGGTACCTGCACTATTGTAACTCTTTAGGGTGTACATTTTAACAGTGGAAACTGGACTATAGAAAGTTAAAATAGCTGAAATTAAACTACTTTATGGCCAGGCCATAAAAAGATGTTACCTTAGAGTTTCAGTGCACCAAGAGACAATGTCTAAAACTAGGGAGCTTTCTGTAGTCTTGGAAGTGTTTTATTGTTTTAAGACTTCCACCATTTGCCAAAGGTCTGAAGAAAAGCCCTTGTTTATGTACTTTCACAGCTACATGCTAAATACTTATACCTTCCAACAGTGGGGGGTTTCATCTGGGATAGATTCAGATGACAAGAAATGAGGTTATTCTGCAAGCTATTCCAGCATTAATATTTGAGATATTAATTTAAGAACTGTCTGATGGAGGAGGGGCATTCTGTAGTGTCTTGGACCCAACAAGATCCATTCACCACATAGCTGCCTTGCTGCTCTAAGTGTACTAGGGTATAGTAATTCTCTGATCAGTCAGGAATATAGCAAAGCTCAGATGTTTTTCTTAGAGACTGTCCTATAAGATTTTAAAAGTTTCCTGCGAGTTTGATCTTGTGCCACTAATTACGTACAAGAGTATTTGCTTGTTCTTTATTAAAAATACAGTTAAACATTTTATTGTGGCTGATCTGTCTAGAAATATTTAAGTTCCGAGAGCACTTGCATATTTGGTGACACTGTGTAGGCCAAATAGCCTTGCTCTTGATCAAGCTACCATTTGCATTAACAGTAATATTACACAGCAAGATTGGGCACCCTTTGGTTAAGGGTATCAAGGTAGCTGATAAGGGAGTTGGGAGTCGACTGGTGACAGATGGAAAAAGGGTGCTGGAAGTCTTGGCTTGGCCACTCAGCTGAGATCTTAAAACTCTAGCTGTGCCAGTGGGGAGTCTTATAGTGAACCTGGAGAAAGGAGAAACTGGCCCTGGACTGACTGTGGTCTCTGTGTGCTCTTAAGGGAAATTGCACTTGATGCAGAGAGCTACATCTGGAAATAATGTGCATGTAACTTATCCTCCCAATGTACGTCCCCCACTGGTGTCAGTGGCGAGGATGGAGGCTCCTTGATTACTGGTCCAGTGGTGGGGCGTCACAGGGGGATTCTGAAAAAGTGACTGAACAAAGTCTTGAAGATGTGCTCCAATGGAGACGAGAAACAACTACACAAGAAATCACTTGGCTTTCATCCAGGTATGAAACGTTCTAAAGCACTATCATGTATAAATAGGGAGGAATATATTTTTCATAATGACATTAAGCTGCCTACTTAAGATTGTTTTCTAGAAGCCAAACTGTGTAGCCCTGATCCAAAACGTAAAGACTTGGTTCGAATTGTAGCCTTGATCTAAAATGTACAGAAACTTATTTTCGTGGATGATTTACAAAGGTATAGCTCACTGGACAAGGGAACTGAAAGCATAACTGCAAATGATCAGAACTTTCATAGAAGAATGCCATTTGGTCTTGATAAATGTGAAGCAACCTTTAAAGCAGGAAAGCTGAAGCACCATGGAAAAAAAAATTCAGCCTGGGACAGGAATGCGATATAAAAAGAGCTTAACTGGTGGGGGGACAGGAACAAATAAGAACAAAACTTAGTAAGGAATATTTTAATAGACTAAAATTAAAAACAGAGCCAACATCAAGGAACCAAGCCCAAACTATAAAGCAATTTGCTCTTCCTATCCTTACAGTTTTGGAGTGACCAACTGGCTTCCAAAAGATGCTGGACTGGTTGGAAAGGAAAACGGGAAAGTGTCATGCTTATCAACGGATTTATATAAAAATCAGTGTATACAAGACTACATATTCCCCATTTCAGAAGGGGGTATTGCCTTACTGAAATTGCTTACATGTATTTAACTGCATTCAAAGGACTGCATACATATCTGCCGACCTTACATGACCCAAATATAGTGAAAGTTATAAAACATGAAGAATAAGTCCAAGACTACCTCCCTGCTTAGGTTTAGCAGAAGCATAACTGTGGCAGGCAGGAATGGAGATCAAACCAGAAGTAAACAAAATCAGGCAGCAACTGAATATGCCAAAAAACAAAATACAAGGCGAAGGATCAGATGAGAATCCAAGAAATGTGGAAAATGCATAAACATATTTGCAAGTATAGATAATTCTGAACAACCTTATGGTGATAAGGATCAAAACACAGGAATGGTTAAGGAGAGGTGAATTTAAACCAAAAGACAAAGGTTAATATTGGCAGCCCAAGAATGTAAACCAACATGTGTAGTCCAAGTCCACTGAACATGTGGCAGAAGCAGACAAATACAGCCTTTGTAAAACAGAATTGGAAAGTCGCTGGTTGTGATATATAATGACAGGAGGACTGTATACTGAAAGGCATAACAATGTGTCAAGACTTGTTGCATTAGGGAGAGACGGACATAAAATACCTGGATTTGCAGGCAGAAGCAAGGGCAATATGGAAGGATATTCATAAAGTTTCAGCAGTATTAGGAGCAATGGACTTGCAACTCCGTATGAATTGCAGGAGAAGTCAATACTGGGGACAATGTGGGTGCTGTGAAGAGTTCTTCTGACTAACAAAGATCAAAATACCAATTTCATAAACTTCATTCTCAATTCAAAGTCCATTCCTATCCTGTATTAGAAACTCAGAGAAATTGAAGGGAGAATCCATATCAACTGACTCCAAGTCAGACTGCCAATTAGTCACGAGTGGAGTCTCACAGGGTTCGGTCCTGGGTCCTCTCCTGTATATCTACTTCTCAGACGTCCAGGCCAACACGAAGGGACACTGGAAGACAAAGTTCATAGGTTCATACTAGGCTATCTGCCCTACGGCATTTATAAGCCTAGCCAGTGTGCGTTTGGCTTTTGCCACCCATTTTAAATTAATTTTGCTATGCCCTTTTTCGAGGTTAGTATACTGTGCCTCTGTCCAACAGTGACACAGAAGTGATACCCGGGGTAAACCTACAATCCCCCATCCACTCAAGATTCCTCTTGAAGAGAGGAAGTGAGGGACTCTGCCTAACCTGGACTGGGATTTTATTCCAGAGTGAAGGGAGCCTCTGGGTTATCAATCTGTCCCTCCAGCATGTCCTATTTATTTCAGTGCTGAGGTTCAAGTCTCTCGAGCACGTAGTTTGATGGGATTTGGATTTTGAGGTGCAGCATGTCCATTAATTCCGGATTGGACATGGCTTCATACATCAGGCACAGATCGCCTCTGAGCAGGCGGTATGCCACCGAGTAGAGCTGGAGTTTCTTTAACCGGGCAGCATATGGCATCTGTTTGAGCCCTTTGATCCTCTTGGTGAGGTACTTTTGGGGTCTTTCCATTTGCTGCAGGTGTCTGGTAAGGTACATCCCAAAAGGGGCATTATACTCAATTATGGGCCTGATGAGGGATGAGTAAAGAGGCACGATGACCTCCCCTGATCTAGATGTGAATCCCTTCATGATTAGGTGGGCTATATAAAATGTTTTTTTTTTTAACCACTTTGGCAACGTGGGTGTCAAATGAGAGATTGCCATCAACTTGGGTCCCCAGGTCCCTAATTACTTCTTCTGTACTTAATGGATTACCACCTATGTGGTAATTTGTGGGCACTTTCTTTTTGCCAAAGGGGATGACTATACATTTTTTGGCGTTTAGCTTGAGGCCATGGCTCTGGCACCAGTTGTCTTTCTACGAGGCCCTTTTGGAAGATGCTTGTGTTGGCTGGAGAGTCTATTATGGCGCCCAGTTTGCAGTCATCTGCGAACTTGGTCAGCCACAGTCCTTCCGTGTTGGCCTGTACCTCCAAGAAATATATACCGAACAAGAGAGATCCTAGGACTGAGCCTTGTGGGACGCCACTTGTAACTGGTTTGGAGTCCGACATGGCTCCAGCAATTCTAACCATGTGGGTTCCGTCTCGGAAAGGATTGCAAGTTAGGAGCTATTAACTCCCCAAGTGATGCAGACTTCCTACAGAATGGCCTCACTGACCAACGACTGGTGTTAGAACCATAGCCTTAAAAGTTAAATACCAAAAAATGTGTCACCCCCCCCCCCCTTTGGGAAAAACCCAGTTCCCATGAATTACCATACTGACGGTAGACCACCGAACAGAGAAGACGTTATAAGAGATCTGGGAACACAGGTTGACAGCAATCTCTCTTTTGATCACCACATTGCCACTGTGGTCAGAAAGTTGTGTGTGGCACATCTCATTACTAAGGGTTTTGCATTCAGGAAGAAGAAAAAAAAAGGAGAGAGGTCATTGTCTCCCTCTAGTCTTCCCTCATTAGGCCAGAGTACAATGCCCCATTTGGCATGTACCTCACTACACACCTGCAACAACTAGAGAGGCCGCAAAAAATACCTCACAAAGAGGATCCTAGGCCTTAAAACACTTGTCTTATATGGTCAGACTCAAAAAACTCCCAACTATTCTCTCTCAAATCGCCTACGTACAGAGGCAATCTCTGCTCCACTTACAAAGCCATGCCTGACCCAGCTCTGTTAGAAATGCTACATCTAAAGAAATTACAATCCCTCTTCACCACACGCTCCAGAGACCTCAACCTCATTACCACAATTAACAGAACAAGCTGGACGGACATGTTCATAATCCAGAGACTGCCCATGCTATGGAACAGACTTCCCATACATGCCAAGCAGAGCATCTAGCGGACCCTCTTCAAGAGAAATCCTGAGTGGATGGGAAACAGAATATTCACCCCAGGGGTAACACCAGTGGCTCTACTCGACAGAGGCACTGGGAACTAAGCTCGGGTGGCACTATGCCAGGGTAATCCTATGGCAAGTCTTGTAAAAGGCCCCAGGGGCCATCGGCCAAGTACACACCTATGAACCTATGCAAGGCCATTTACAGTCCATGATATAAAAAAAAAAACGCAAAGACTACCGAATTAGATTAAGAAAAGGGTACAAATAATGTTGCAAGAGATGCATTTGGATAGAAACTATCAAGTGAATTCGACAAAGGATTTTAGGTTGACATTTTAGTAGAATACCAACTACATAGGGAAGCAATACTGATTGCTGGAGGAGGGGGGGGGCAGGAGTCAGTAGATTTGTGGTGGTAAGGAGGTATTAGCGGGGGGGGGGTTATACTGGCATGTTTTTTATATTCCACCTAACTTTTTGGAGAAATGCAGTTTTCAGCAAGGAATTAGTCATAGGTGAGGATTAGAACCGGATTTCCAATTATGAGAATGATTAAGGTAGACCACAAAGGGAAAGATAACAAAACAGACTACAGATTTTTAAAGCAAGAAATTAGTAGTAAAGACACATTTTACATATTATTCAAGGTACAAGAATTATAATTATGTACTTACCACAACTTGGCATCTGTGTTACCATTCATCACACTATGGTCTTGGATCTGAGCTGGCAGACATTAGCGCAAGCTCCTCCCCTCCCATAATGCTCTGCTGCCCTCCAATCCCTCAGATTGAGTTTGCATAAGGAAAGACACACCAAGCCACTAACAGCACAACAGAACCACCATAATTCCAACTAATCTTCCAGGAAGGGGGCTGGTGGGTGGGACAGTGATGAATGTTATCTACAGATTACTATAAATCTGATGCTATCTAATCACCATTCCTCAGGCTAGCATCAGAGTTCCCAGTACCTAAATCCTGGGAGGCCTCAAGGAAGGACATGCTGAAGAACCATGGAGCCAAGGAAGCCCTTCCTCTAGAAACCAAATCCAACTTGATGGGAAATGAATGTGGGAGGAGAACACCACACTGCTGCACAAATGTCCTCCAAAGCTAGACTACCTGCAAACGCAGTTGAGGTAGAAACTGCTCTGGTGTTATGAGCCCTTACTGGCAGACAAAGGAAAACCTTCTGAAGAATAAATGGAGATACATTGCGAAATCCAGGAGACTGCTACTTTCAAAATTTCTCTACCCCTTCTATTCATAGAAAAGGCTACAAACAACTAGTCTGAACATCTAAACTCCTGAGTTGTATGTAAATAAAAAAACAAAGTTGAACATTTAAGGTGTGCAGGATATATTCCCCTTTATTGGTATAGTTAGGAAAAAATAAATACTGGAAGATGAATGCATTAAGATTATAAAGGGTGGATCTGCCTTCAGAGACACTGTCCTTATGGAAAACTAAGTAGGACAGCTTAAATTGTAAGAGCTTCCAGCTCCGAAACTCTTTGCTGAAGTTATTGCCACTAAAAAGGCAAGTCATCCAAGAAAGAAATTTGATATCATAAGATGCCTCTGGTTTGAAGGGTGGTTTGGGAGCAGAGAGAGACAAGAGCGCCAGAATTGGATTGAGCACCCAGGGTGGATGCCTCAAGTGAGACCGTAAAAGGGGGAACCACACCTGCTGAGGCCAGAAGGGGGCAATGGCTTTCTGAAGTACTCTGGGAATTAAAAGGCAAAGGAGGCAAAGGAGGAAAGGCATACAGGAGACCCAGAGGCCAATCGTGGGTGACCACGTCCCTGGGAGATTCCCCCTCGGGGGGGGGGGGGGTCAATGCAAAGAAGTTGCTGCATTTGTGGTTAAGAGGAGATGCAAACAGATCGCAGCTTGGATATCCCCACCGACGGAAGAGCTGTTGAGCCACCACTGGGTTCAGGGATCACTCAACGTGTCCGCCAACAGGTTGGATGCTCCGGGAATGTGCGTTGCAATAAGAAAGCGACCCATGGACATTGCCCATTCCCAGACCCTCAGCCTCGTGACATCAAATAATGTGTGCCCCCTTGATTGTTTATATACACCAAACCAACTGCCATGTTGTCTGATAGAACTGCCATAATTTCCTGAGTGAGGCAATCCTGAAAGGCTTGCAACGACAGGACTGCCATCTCCAGAGCATTGAGGTGCAATTTGTTCTCCGATGGCGACCAAGTCCCTTGGACCATCTGTCCCTGGAAATGTCTCCCCACCCTAATAGGGAAGCATCAGAGGTGACAGAGTAGGAATCGGTGGAGCGATGGACCTGCCCGCTAGAGAGGTCCAATGAGAGAATCCACCATGAATGATGCTTTCGACACAATGGGTTGAGACAAATGGCGAATGATAGGGGATGTAGCAATACTGTAGCAATGCTGACCACTGAACTGCAAAGGTCCACTGAAGAACTAATGTGGTACCAAGCTATCGGTACTAAATAAATGGTAGATGCCATTGACTCTAGAGCCCTGAGAATGTTTGAAGCAGGAGATATGTGAGCTCCAGCAGAACCTGAACGTGAATAAGAGACACCAGGGGAAGAGGAAAGGCTGCGATCTGCGTGGTGGTATCCAACAGAGTGCCTATGAACTCCAGACATTGGGTTGGAATCTGAGGATTTGGCCATGTTCACTGCAATTCCCAACTGATGAAAACAGGGAGAGTAAGGTGTGAAAGTTGTCCAATAGTTGATGCTTTGTAGGGGCTGTCAGAAGCCAACCATCCAAATAGGGTAAAACCTGGATTCCCTGCAGCTGGAGATGACCAAATGCATGGCAATGGTGACAGGGTCAACAGCCAAGGGGAGGACAAAGGGCAGGGCCCTGAACTGAAAATGAACGGCTCTCAGATGAAAAGCAGAGAAACTTCCTGGACCATCGAGCCATCTTTATATGGCAGTTTGCATCCTGGAGGTCCACTGAGCACATCCAGTCGTTGCTGTGCAAAAGGGACACAAGAGGCTGCACAGTGACCATCCAAAACAGACTTCTGTATAAAAAGGTTCATGTGACTAAGGTCCAGAATAGGACGTAGGCCCCCTGTTCTCTCTGGAACTAAAAAGAAGCACAAGTTCCAGATCCTCTCTGCCCTGCGGGGACCTTGGATGGCTCTTTTCTGAAGAGGGTTCACAACCTCCTGTCAGACTAACTCTTCCCAACTGTGTAGCACATCCAGAAGGGTTCTGGATTTCAGGGGAACTTCTGAAAAGGGAATGCAATAGCGCCTGGATATAACTGCTTGCACCCACTGATAATTTCTAATGCTTGCCCAGGCTAGAGGGTGCAAAGATAACAGACCCCCAACTGCCTCAGGGAAGGCTAGTTGGGCAACATCTCAGGGACACTGCAAAGGTTTCTCAGAGAAGGGTTCCCTGGAACCTTGATTTTGTAGGCCTCCTCTGCCCCTAGGGCAACGTCTACCATCAAAACCTCTTTCTTACAGGATGTTCAGGAGGATTCCTCTTCCAGGGGACGAGAATGACTGCACCTTCCGAAACCACATTTTCTCTCCCCTTCTGTGCTTAGAAAAGGACCTCGGAGGGGCAGAAAAAATCTGATCCCAACATCCGACAAGGTCTTCCCTTCCTGTTCACTGCAGGTTAACGTCTCTCTCAGTGGAAAACCAAAGAGAGCGGTCCAAAGAAGGCACTGAATGACGTCTTGAAGGACTCTACAAACCCACTCAGGCACAGCCAGTCATAGACACCTAATGGCGATGCCAGATCCCGCCGCCCGTGAGAACCCTTCCGCAGCACTGGAAATTAGCCTCATGGACAAATTCGCAACTGAATGAAGGGGCTGGACAGCTTAGAAGAAACTACCTTAAATTCCTCCTCAGACATGGACCCAGACAAGGAAGTAGACAGTCAAAATCACTCTGGAGACTGGTGAAATGTACAAGATAATTTAATGCTTGCAGGCTAAAGAAGCCAAGGCAAACACCCGGTTTCCAAATCTGTCCAGAGCTCTCGATTCACGATTTGGGAGGGGGGGTGGACAGAAGAAATCTGCACTGCCAATTCCTTTTTGGTGGCAGTAGCCACCACAATAGCATCAACCAGGACCGCTTTGGACCAAGAGGTTTTATCCGCTGAGGGACTGAGAAATTTGTCCGCTTTCTTTGGCACTGGCTTCAAGGTATCTGGCTCCTTCCAAGTCCTGCTGGCCACGAGAACAATAACAGATCAGCAAGGGGGGGGGGGGGGACACACACCAAAGAGGTAGATGGGCCCATACTGAAAGCCTCCAGAATTTCCTCCAGCGACGGGGACTGGGCAGACCAACCGCCTTTGGCCTTGACTATCTCTAGTATGTCTCCAAAGGAGACATCCTGAGCCGGAGATCTCTGGGACCCACCCCCTTTATCAGCATCCGTATCCTCTGTCAAGGACTTCATGGGGGGGGGGGTCAAGATGTCTCCTTTTAAATGTCCTCTTCATGGAAACTTCCTCCGCTGGAGGCTGTGGGGAAGACTCTGAAGAGGAAGGCACCCCCCCCCCCTGCAGGCTAGGTCTGACTGGCTGACCAGAAACAGGACTGGCCCACTCATATACAGAGACTGGGTAAGATGACCCTGTGCAGGGGAGGCAGCTCTGATCGCAGAAGGATCTTTTCACCGCCCGCAAAGCGTAAGGGCTGGAGGTTCCATCCTCCTCTCTCGCTGATACCCGAGCAGAAGAGAAGAGAAGGTACACCCTTCCCCAGGCCCCCCGCTCTGCCAGACAGCACCGGGCCAGAGCGGTCAAAGGCCAAAGCACCTAGGGGAAGGGATTGGTCTGAAAACCCCAGGCCCGAATCTAACCTCATGAACCCTGGGTCAACAGCTCTGACCAGAGGAATGGTCTGTCCTGGAGGGGTGGGCAGGAAAAGAATCCATCACCGATCCCGCTAGGGAAGGCCCCCAAACAGGACCCCAATGCTGCCCTAGCCTCCCCAAAGTTAACACTTACGACTAAGAGGAGCTGAGCAATCTTCTTACTGAAGCGGCAAATGAGATCAGAGGGATTGGAGGGCAGCATCTTGAGCAAAGCTGCTTGTCTATGTCTGCCGGCTCGGATCAGATATCGGATCCAAGACCCTAGCGTGAGGAATGGTGACCAGATAACATCAGATCTGGGCTATCCCACATCAGCATGTGCATTTAAGTAAAAGTTTTGACAGGTCAAATAACTATTAAATTATCAGTAAGTAATCATTTACCCATTTAAAGAATTTAACAAATTAGTGAAAAGGACTTAAAATGTTATCAAGGAAGAGGGAAAAGTGCTAAATGGAAAACAGGGAGTACATTATGATATGCATGAATTGAGAAAGGCTGCAGTTAAGCAGCTATTTTCTTTTTGGTCAGCTCCAGAGCACAAACTTGTCACAAACTAGAAGTAGAAGAGAGTCGCCAAACAGAGGGAGCCTTTAACAACAAACCTATTCTAGAGAGGTATTAGAGCAATGTCAGAGTATAAAGCAGAAAAATGCAGTATGGAACTTTGCTAAGGTTACAGGAAAATGAGTCTCAAAAATGAATACCTAGTAAAGGAAGAGAACTGAAAAAAAGGCAACATAATGCCAAACAGGGAAGTTTGAAGGGACATGCACATACCCTCTTAACTATCCAGATTTTCACTCAATGGCCAGACTTGACTCATTTTTGTTCTGTTCCTCAATTTGTAGTTCTGACAAATCACTAGGATGACCCGAAGATCAGTCAGTAAATAATCATATACATTTGAGTTTCAGACTTAAAACAAACCCTGTTACTCTAGCAACTAAGTTTGTAAGAGCAGTATTTAAAATAGGTCTCTTGGGCCTTTGTCCTCATTTCTCTCACTACGAGAGTAAGGAGGTACGAATAAGTATTCCTGGGAAGTTAGGAAGAAACTAAAAGCTTGGACAGGTTGTAAAAATAAATAAATAAATAAATAAATAAATAAATAAATAAATAAAATAAAAAAGGGGGGGTTAGTATAAACATCTTGAAAGAAAATGGTGGTGGCTGTATTCAGCACAAAGCTTCATATACACCCACTTAAATAAAGTGGTTATGTCCATACTACCCAAGAGAAGGCACAGGTGTTGACATATCTGTCATATCTACCGAAGTTGTTTGGAGGGGAAGCAAATGTTTGGTAGTAACAGAACAATGACAATCCAGAAGAATGTAGAAAGTACCACTAATCTTGAAGCAGAGAAAGCATGGGATACAGCCAGTTGGAATTTCGTGTTCAATGATACAATAGGGTTAAAGGGATTCATTTAGAACAGGAGGCAAGAATTAAGGTGGCATGGTTCCTTCTCTAACAAGATGTTAGAAAAGAGGAATAAAAGCAAGGTGTCCTCTTTTCCACGTGTTATTCGCTTTACGTTTACAGCAACTGGCAAAGAAAGTGGGAGACAAATTCAAGATTATAACTGTGAGAATCAAGAAACCGTTTTATTCAGATAGTTTGTACTTCAGTTCAGAAGAGGATATTGTGGTGAATATTTTAATATACTAGTCTCCCCCCCCCTTTTTCTTAAAATCATGAAAAGCTGAAGATAAAAGGCAAACTACAGTGGATATAAAAAAAGTTTACACACCCCTGTTAAAATGCCATGTTTTTGTGAAATAAAACAAATCATTTCAAAATGTTCCCCACCTTTAATGTGACCTATAACCTGTACAATTCAATTGGGGGGGGGGGACAAATCTATTACGGGAAACAAATATAAAAAAAAAACATACAATACGCTGGTTGCATAGTGTGCACACCCTTAAATATTTGTGTATACACACCCTAAATACTTGCCCAAGCACCTTTTGAATTACAGCATCCAGTCTTCTTGGGTACACACCTGCCATCAATTAAAGAGACTGATCAACTCCAAATAAAGTTCAGCTGACTAGTAGGATTTTCCTAACATTTACTCAGTTGCCTGCTACAGCAAAAGCCATGGTTCGCAGACCGCTTACAAAGCAAAGGGATTTCATTGTTGAAAGGCATCAATCAGAAGGGTACAAAAAAATTTCCACAGCATTGGATATACCATGTAACTCAGTGAAGACTATCAAAAAGTGGAGAAAATATGGGACAAGTGTGACACTGCAAAAAACTGGATGTCCCCCCAAAATTGATGAAAAGACTAGATGAAAACTTGTCAGGGAGGCTGCCAAGAGACCTACAGCAACACTGATAGAGCTGCAGGAATTTCTGGCAAGTACTGGTTGTGTACTTCATGTGACAACAATCTCCAGTATTCTCCATATGTCTGGACTACGAGGTAGGGTTGCAGGACAGAAGCCTTTTTTTGTGTGTGTGTGTGCGTGTGCGTGTGCGTGTGTAAGAAGAGATCCAGGCCCAGCTAAAATTTGCCAAACAATACATCAAGTCTCCCAAAAGCATGCAGGAAAGTGTGTTATGGTCTAATGAGACCAAGGTTGAACTTTCTGGCCACAATTCCAAGAGATACGTTTGGCGCAAAAACTTCACCGCGGTGATGGTGTTTTCGGTGATGCAAAGCATGGTGGTGGCAGTATCATGCTTTGGGGTTTCTTTTCTTCAGCTGGCATTGGTGGAGGGAATTATGAACAGTTTCAAATACCAGTGACTTTTGGCCCAAAACCTTCAGGAGTCTGCTAGAAAGGTGAAGATTGAGGAATTTCACCTTTCAACATGACAATGACCCCCTCCAAGCATACATCCAAAACAAAAGAATGGCTTCACCAGAGGAAAATTATTGGAATGGCCCAGCCAAAGCACACACCTAAATCCAATACAAAATCTGTGGGGGTGACCTGAAGGCGTCTGTGCAAAAAAAAAAAAAAAAAGAGAGAGAGAGATGCCCTCGCAATCTGATTTGAAGGGCTTTTGCAAGGAAGAGTGGGCAAATATTGCCAAGTCAAGATGCGCCATGCTGATAGACTCCTACCCACCAAGAAGACTGAATGCTGTAATTAAAATCAAAAGGTACTTCAATAAAGTATTCGTTTAAGGGTGTACACAAAGCAATAGTTTTAAGAGTGTGCACACTTGTGCAACCAGCATATTGTACATTTTTTATATTTTTTTCCCCAAACAGGTTTTCAATTGAATTATACAGGTTATAGGTCACATTAAGGGTGGGAAAAGTTTTGAAATGATTTATTGTGGTATAATTTGTTTGCGTAACAAAAAAAAAAGTTCCTGCACGTGAAGCAATTGCACGGTCCCAAAGGTAACAAAGCAGAAAAGGACAGAACCAGCAAAACTTGGATCCTGAAAATAAAACTTTTATTGTGACAGGTTAAAAAACCTCCACATATTACACTTTTGTAACGGACCGGTTTCGGTAGGGTATACACAACCTTCATCAGTGAAATAAAACTAAACAAAAGTGTGACAAAGCTATATAAAGAGGTTACAAAAAGCCCATTGGTTAGTTCAAAAATTATCATTAAGACTAGGTGGGAATAATCCCCCCAGTTTGATAATCCATTTCTTTTCTTTAGTATTGAGAATTGAATGCCAGCCTGTTTTATTTGTTCTGTTCCCTTGTATCATATCAATAACCATAAATGTGAATTTAGCAGTATTGTGTACCAGAGTATGTTTATATAAGGCATTCGTTATCTTGTATGTCCTAATATTGCTGATGTGTTCTGTGATTCTGATTCTAAGTGGCCGGGAAGTCTGTCCTACATAAAAGGCACCACAGTGACAACTGGCCAGATAAATAAGCCAGTCACTGCTACAGTTGGCAAAAAATTTTATATCATAAACCTGTGAACAGGTCAGGCTGGAAAATTGTTTGGATTTATCAATTTTATCACAACTGGTACAGTGTCCACATGGAAAACACCCTCTGAGTGGATCCCCTGACAATGTAGTTTGTTTAAATTGGGTATTATTGTGCCTGCTACCATGTTTGAAATGATTAAAAAACCCGCTAGATTTTTGCCTTTCCTGAATGAAAACTGGCATCGATCTGGAATTAATTTGGAGATGTCAGAATCATATTGTAAGATGTTCCAATGGTTATTGATACTATCAATAAGTTGATTCGAATTCCGGGCATAAGTGGTGGTGAATCTTAATGTATTACTTTTATCAGAAGTGTGTTTCTGGTACTTGAGGAAATCATTTCTCTTGGAAGAATTGGTCATATTGCTGGCACTAGACACATGACCCATAGGGTAACCCCTGGACCTAAATCTTTCAGTTAGGTCCCTCCTATGATGTTGAAAGGCATTGTCAGTGGAACAAATTTGTTTGATTCTGAGATCCAGTCTGTCACCAGATTGGTTGAGGCTATCAAGCCATATGAGGATGAACCATTCTTTAAACCCCAGTTAAACAAGATAGCAGGGGACATCAAGATATTGGAGGAACAATTACGCAGCAGAAAGATTAAAAAATTCCAGTGGGACCAAGGGGACTATCAGGGTTCTAATCCCTTCGCAGCAAATACGAAACAGGTTAGGTTCACGCCCAATTTTAATAAGTTCTCCAGGAAGAAAAGACCCAGATCCATTCTTAAGAAATCTGGACATACATCAGGGTCTTCAACTGAGGATGCATCCTCATATACAGATAGTGAGCCTCAGTCCAATTTGGGTTCACCGGCCCCCAAAAGAACCCCAGGTTTTGCCCCTTTAGGTCAAAGCAACACAGGGGCGGCAGGAAACAGAAGGCATTACAAACATTCAGGGGTTGTTGAAAATGGCATTGGAGAAATAAATACGACTTTTGATAACAATGTTTTGAATTTGTCTGATTTTGTACCTTCTCCCACCCAATTGTCAATATTAAACAAAGGTTTAACATTTGTACCGGGGTTTATCATCACTGAAGATAGTATGGCTCAGGATTTTTTTCCTTTTGCAGATTATTAAATCTGAAATTGTTTTTAGGTGATTCAGTCAGTTCTATGAGTGACAAATTTAGTTATCATAAATCTAAATTTAATCCACCAATGCATCCAAATGTACTTCAATTTCAACGCAATATTCTCAAAGATCTACATTTTTCTGGTGAAGGTTTACGTTGGAAAACCAATAACATCTCTTTAGCCGAAAAGCAGGCCATTGCTGATTTACAGAAAAATGAGAATATTGTAATCATTTCAGCTGATAAAGGGGGTGCCGTGGTGATTTTAAATTGGCTTGACTATGATAAGGAAGCCAAGGACTTTATCCTTTGGGCGAAGGATGAATCTATTATCACAGAGGAAACTGCACAACAACTTATCGTACAGGACCCCAACCCACAATACATATATTTTTTACCAAAAACTCACAAGTGTCTCATCAATCCCCCTGGCCGTCCAATTGTGTCTGGGAGAGGGTACATCACAGAACCCCTTTCTTTGTTTACTACCCAGCAATTAAAACCATTGTTGGCCTTTGTACGATCACGTATACATGATACCACTATGTTTCTCAACATCATATCCGACAGTCAGTTGGAAGAGGACTGGCTAATGTGCACTCTAGATGTCTGTTCCTTGTATACCAACATTCCTCACAAGTTTGGCTTGGAGGCTTTGTCCTTCTGGTTAGATCAGGCTGGTTTATATCAACCCCTCTAACTCCTTTCTGGTGGAATTAGCCAAATTTGTCTTAACCAGCAATTTTATCAGGTCAAATGTTATTGGCAGGTCAAGGGCACAGCTATGGGAGCTTCCTTCGCTCCCATTTATGCTGACCTTTTTATGGCCTTTGTTGAACATCACATAATTTACAATTCACATAACATCTATTTGGAACATATTGACATTTGGCGCAGTTACCTTGACGACTGCTGGATGGTTTGGAGAGGAGACATACTGGGGCTTATGGATTTCATCTCATATCTTAACAACAACATTTGGGGTTTGGAATTTACTTTACACTATGATTACAATTAAATTACTTTTTTGGATGTTGCCATCACAAGATTGCCAGATCACACACTATCTACGGAAGTATTCAGGAAACATCCTGAATACAATACTATTTTACATGCCTCTAGTTTTCATCCACCATGTCATACGCAACATTCCCAAGTCACAATTCATCTGCATCAAACGGATTTGTTCCACTGACAATGCCTTTCAACATCATAGGAGGGACCTATGTGTCTAGTCCCAGCAATATGACCAATTCTTCCAAGAGAAATGATTTCCTCAAGTACCAGAAACACACTTCTGATAAAAGTAATACATTAAGATTCACCACCACTTATGCCCGGAATTCGAATCAACTTATTGATAGTATCAATAACCATTGGAACATCTTACAATATGATTCTGACATCTCCAAATTAATTCCAGATCGATGCCAGTTTTCATTCAGGAAAGGCAAAAATCTAGCGGGTTTTTTTAATCATTTCAAACATGGTAGCAGGCACAACAATACCCAATTTAAACAAACTACATTGTCAGGGGATCCACTCATAGGGTGTTTTCCATGTGGACACTGTACTAGTTGTGATAAAATTGATAAATCCAAACAATTTTCCAGCCGGAACTGTTCACAGGTTTATGATATAAAATTTTTTTGCCAACTGTAGCAGTGACTGGCTTATTTATCTGGCCAGTTGTCACTGTGGTGCTTTTTATGTAGGACAGACTTCCCGGCCACTTAGAATCAGAATCACAGAACACATCAGCAATATTAGGACACACAAGATAACGAATGCCTTATATAAACATACTCTGGTACACAATACTGCTAAATTCACATTTATGGTTATTGATATCATACAAGGGAACAGAACAAATAAAACAGGCTGGCATTCAATACTCAATACTAAAGAAAAGAAATGGATTATCAAACTGGGGGGATTATTCCCACCTGGTCTTAATGATCATTTTTGAACTAACCAATGGGCTTTTTGTAACCTCTTTATATAGCTTTGTCACACTTTTGTTTAGTTTTATTTCACTGATGAAGGTTGTGTATACCCTACCGAAACCGGTCCGTTACAAAAGTGTAATATATGTGGAGGTTTTTTAACCTGTCACAATAAAAATTTTATTTTCAGGATCCAAGTTTTGCTGGTTCTGTCCTTTTCTGCTTTATAATTTGTTTGCATCACAAAAACCTGGCATTTTAACAGAGGTGTGTAAACTTTTTATATCCACTGTATGTACCCACACATGAATTAGCAACAATATTCCTACTTGCAGGGATACAAGATTAAAAAAAAAATTAAAGAATGGAGCTTATAGTGCTTTGTGAAAGTAGAAAGCTTCTAGAATCCAACCCTTTCCAAAAAGGGATAGGAGCGAAGGCCCTGGTAGAGTGGGCCGTGGCCCTGCCTGGAATAGATTTGTTATGACGAGTAAACAAAAGGTAACTTCAGACAACCATTTGGAGCAACAGTCAAGGAAGACATCTGAAAGACTTAGTTCTGCCAAAACTGTACCAGAGTTGTCTGTGGGCATACAAGAGACAGAGCATCACTTCTCCCACACTTTTAGGTTCAGGAAAGAAAACAGGGAGATGGATATTTTAGCTTAAAAGCAAACCTGGACACCACTTTAGGTGTAAAAAGATCAATTCTCAAAGAAACCCCTGTCTGTGGAAAATGAGATAGGGTTAATGCATCCTAAGAGCTTGCATCCCAAGAGCTTGCAAGACTCAGAGCAAATAGTAAAACTGTTTTCAGTTTAAGAACCTCAAGTCAGCTAGATTCTGTTTCAGAGAAATGGTTAGCTTTTCTCAGAGACAAAATTAAGACAAAGAATGGACCACAGATTTTCTAGAAAGCCTCTTAAGCAAAACCCCTTTCAAGAGCATTTCAAAATGAGCCTTCATTAAGAGAGAATCTACGAGCAGGCATATTGAAATTAAATGGGAGATGCATGAACCTGGACAGAGAAATAAGGCAGGCCATAGGGTAGGAACTCACAAATATTGTAAAACCAGGGAACTAGCCCTGAATGTGTGCTGGTTGTGTTACTGACATTAGATTAGATAGGAGAACCCCCCCCCCCCATTTGCTAATGTGATTTTCTAGTACCAGGCTTTCTTACCTACATTAGTACTTGTGGCACATCCTGAAAAACATGTGCCTAAAATTAATTAGGACCCCATCACCAAAGCAGTCAATTGAAAAGGATTGTCAAGTGTCAACATCCCTGGTCTTGTGCGATTAGGTCCAGTCTGTGAGGAAGCATTCCCCTGGCCATTTCCAAAAGGGGGAACCAAGGCTTCTTGGGATGGAAGAGAGAGAGTCACCACAATGACCTTGGGGGATTCCTTCTGAATCTTGAGGAGTACCCTGGATATTAGTGGAAAGGCATACAGGAATATTCCCATCCAAGAGAAAAGGCATTTGTCTTCTACGCCTTCCTGTAGGCAGTCCTGGAACAGAATTTTGCCAGTTGACTTTGCCCCTGCTCTGAACAGAGGGTTTTACTTGTATTCCCCACAGGTGGGTCAAACCTGGACTAGAAACTAGATCAGGAGGGTATGCCCTGGTCCTGATCAGCTGGTCTGCTGCAAAATTTTGCACCGACAGAATGTAGGATGCTTACAGCGAAATAGTTAGCATGGCTAGTTTGCACAGGGGTAAAACTGCATTCCCTTACTTAATGGACCACATGGACTGTGGTTATTGTATGTAACCACTTGAAACGGTCAAGACTGAAAATGACAGAGTTGAGTGTCTTGATCAGGGCAAGCATCTCCTCTATTTGTGTGCCACACCCTGTGCACTTTTATCCCTTCTGAACATGTCCCCCTAAGCAATGTCCAAAGAGCTTGTAGTGACAGACTGCTTTGAAGTAGGTAGGGAAAGGGGGGGGACCTGGACTTAAGGATATTGGTCATCTCCAGCAAAAGATTTCTCTAAAAACCCCCAGCACTGGGATCTGAAAAGAGGAGTGTTCATGCTGGGACAAAAAAGATTTGAGATACTATAGCATCGCCCTCTCTCTCTCTCATGTAGAGTCTTCCAGGGGTATCATAAGAATCAGATTCCACAAAGACCCAAAATCCTGAGGTATTCCCTTGCAGTGACAGATGTCCGACTGAAAAACCTTGGAAACTGATTAAAGATCTATTTTTTCCTGCGGAAGAAAAGCTCTTTGAACAGAGCTGTTTAATTGATATCCCAGGAACACAATCCTGTGTGAGGGAGTCAAGAAAAGACTTAACATTTTCTTGGAATACCAGTTTGTGGGAAAGTTCTCCCAACCAAGAAAGACTCCAGACACCTTGACAAATACTGTGCAAAGATAAGAAAGTCATCTAAACATGGAAAAACTGCAGCCTACAGGGTATCCATACGAGCTATAAACCAGAGCTAGACACTTAGTAAACATCTTTGGTGCAGTGACTAGTCCATAGGGTAAAGCAGATAACTGAATGTGATCCAGACAAACAAAACCTCAGTCTGAATTAACAGGGATGTGACAAGTAACTCAAGTCTAGTGTTACCAGGAAAGGGAAAGAAGGGATGTTGTGGAGTGACATTTTGAAACTGGCCACCATCAAACATGTCTAGTTAAAAAAGATAACTGGTCTCAAAGCATTTTCTTTGACCCTAGGAACGTCCTTGAATAACGCCCCTTCCCCAGCAGCGATGAGCACATGGGGGGGGGGGGGCTGATCTGAAGGATGGGGAATCTCAAAACACACGCGAGAGAGGAATTTCCTCCCACTGCCATCTCTAATTGATAAATGTTAGAGACAAATGGGTTGTGAAAAAAAAAATAAAAAAACAAACAATGTTGCCAAAGAGAAAAAAATGGAGATTCAGACACTCTGGAAAAGAAATAGGGCCAGGGGTCACAAGATCTCTTAAAAAGTCAGACTTTAGATGGTCCTTGGTTTGGAGGCTTGACACTGCTTTTTGGACCCCCTTGCCATTTCTCAAACACCTGTTTACCTGAATTATGTTGAGGCTGCTTAAATTAGTTTTCTGCTAAACTGGGAGTGGAGAAAGAAAAGCCCTTGGACAATTAGAAAGAAAGCGCTGAAAATTCTTCTCTGGATCAGCTTGCCCCTTTCATCATATTTACCAATTACCTCTGCAGCAGTGCAGCCAGCCACAATCTCTAACTAAGGAAAATAAATTAACACAAAAATCCTCATTTTTAAACATCTGGGAGGTTCCGAGAATGGAGCCAAGCAAACCTCATTAAAAAACAATACAAGTGGCCATAGCCCGAGTGTCACACCCTGCAATCAGTACTGCCTGATGCAGTACAAGAAATGAAGTTAAAGCACATTTTTCTTGAGAAAAAAAATTGTAGATAAACAATTTCCTCAGGCTTTCACAATTTGTTAGACCAAACCAATATAGGAGCCCTGCAATTCAAAATTTTGAAAAAAATAAATAAAAATCAAAGCTGCAGAGGTATACACTTTCCCGTATACCTATCAATTTTCACATACTTATTAAAAAAGACTGAAATAACTAAATACATATAAACGGTGGAATCATCTAAGGCTATAGTTGCTGGGTCAAGTTTGAGACTAGTGTACAAAAATGTAAGACAGAACTTCATACATCCCATCAGCCTTTCTAGGGACAGCTGGCTATAAAGAAAACTACAGGAAGCAAGACACACATCCTCTAAAGCAGAAGGACAGGAGGAATGAGTGTAGGCTCTGGAAAATATTTCTGCAACTCTTCTAGTACATTGAGGGATTGAGAAAACGCTGTACTCTCCCAACCAAAACCCTGGCACATTCTAGCTAGTCTCAAAGAAAAAAACCCACAGGAAAAGAATTTGAGTTCTCAGAGTCCGAATCAGAAATCGGAGGAAAACTCCCAAATTCATCCCCACATCTTCCTGTCCAAATTCAGAAGCCCGATAGTTTTAGTAAGGGAAGTGATCCTTTTTCTTACTTTACAAGAAGGATCAACAGCCCGAATTAAACCCAGTAAACTATTCCTATCCAAAGAAATTTGAGGAGTAGATACATACTTGCCTTCAGTTTCTTTTTGACAGGTAAAATGGGGCCAACTGTTACTAATGGCACCAGTTTCTCGAGGATGGGCACAGAGTTCTGATAAAACAGGGAAACCTTCCTTTCCCAGCATTAAAGAGTGGCTCTCATCGTCTACTTAAGTGACTCCCACAACCTGTCTGTAGACACTAGGTGCCACACCAGAGGGATCCACGGTAAAGGACGAATAGTCTGCAGTAAACAAAACTGTCATAGCAGAGTTGCCCACTTCCAAGGCAAACTGCTAGTCTGCTGTGGTGGCAAAGACTATTTGCTTAACTTTGTGTGGCTGGAAGGACTGACCACTGGACCAGTTCCATGGTAAAGCCAAAACTGGCACCCATCTCCCAGGCAAGAGTAGTAAACTACAATAAAACTACTGGTCCACAAGTTATTTTGGGCAGAAAACCTACAGTAAAAACTATGGCAGGCCAACTATAGAAAAACTCTCCACATTTTTGGTTAATTTGCACTACTTTCAAAACTGATAAAATATAGAGTGCTCAGTTTAAAAGAATATTACAGTCTTGAGACCGTAAGTTCGATACCACCTCTAAACTTTAGAAGCAACTTTCCTGAAGAGGAAAGTTATAAAACTAAATTTACGAAAATGGAAATCCCCCTCACCCCCCAGGAACTAATCTGTCCAGCAAAGGAAAGAAGCCAACCACTGACTTTCAAAAGCCCCAGAGGAGCTTACTCTATGGCAGTAACGCTCTGAAGGTCTTCACACCTACACTCCTTGGCAGGATACAACACACAGCTAAGGTTGTTGCGACACCAATCAATCTGAAGAACATAATTGAGAGAGAGTGTAGGATTTTAGATGCAAGTCCTAGAGAACATTTTGTATGGTTGTTTTTAAAGCAGCAGAAATTATTCAAACTACTAAGCAAACACTTGAATGGAGAAAGGAGATTTTACCATCAGGGATGACTGCTAGTGGTGGTAAAGAAAGTTAAGAGGGGTGAAAAATTACTGAAGAAAATTCATGAAGAAACCAAGGTTTTTGGAGCAAACAATTAAGAGGGGGAAAGGTGGCAGAGTGGGATGAGGCTATACAGAAATTTGGACTGCAGATTACAGACTACCTTCCCTACTAGGGATTGATAGTAGATTGTCAACATCTGACATTGTGTTTAGTACAGTCAAACAAAATTATTTAAAAAGATAATTTGTAGGGCATGTAAAACACTGCCCGATATTTTTACAACCACCTCTGACATAGTTAAGAAAGATACTAGAAAGGCAATATACAAAGAACAAAAGGAGGACAATCGATAAGGCACCAAGAATGTGGACTTCAGAACATTTAGGATTTTTGCTTGAAGTGTTTGCATAGGTATTTTTACACCCAAAGCAGATTTCTGAGTTTTTCTTCAGATAGACAGTAAATGCTGGAGGTGTGATGGGATAAAGGGGGGAAAATTGAGAATGTAATGAGCTGACAGACTTGAAAACATCTCCATTAAGATCAGAAATGTTGGGGGAGCAAATGGTCAAATTATTCTTCTGACTGGGCTATAGGAATTATTCAGATTCAGCAAGGCATTGCTTTTTGCAGCCAATAGCATTAAACTTGGCAATTACTAGAATAGAGAAATCTAAGCCACCTATAAGTGGCATCTTTACAAAGAGGAGCAAATTACACAAAAATAAATAGAATTTGTGGTAGTATTACATGCAGAATATTGTTCAGGAGAAATGAAGTTTAAAGGAAGGCATGAACTGACCGATTTTAATTGGAAATTAAGCTATACATGACATGAAAAGGGAAATGTCAGTATGGCTACATATACAGTAATAGAAGAGAAAAGCCATGTCGCTTTTTTAAAAAAGCCTAATAAGAAAAAAAAAAAATTGTGTGCGAGACTTGTGGCCACCTAATCTTGGTCCAAGACAGCTCAGAACTTTCAACTTGGCCTCATCTGGTTGCCCGTACCTAGGATGGGGCACTCAAGGAATCCAGGTGCTTCCACCTGCATGTAATCCTTTTCTGCTCATGCCCTAAACTGGGAAAAAATCCAAAAGAATGAAGCTTGCAAATCAAACAAAAGATGGTCATCCTGGAGGTGGCATTTTGAGTACTCCATACTCAAAGGGGAAGAAATGTTGATACAGAAAAGCGGTCCCAAGGAAGCAATGGTCTGAAAGGCCTATGACAAGTCCTGCTCCCAGAGTTCATAATAAAGGTGAACTGTTAAAGCACAAATACTGCACATCTTAATTTTACATACTCTGGCATGTCCAGAGAACTCCACAAGCCTTTCACTTGGAATTCCCACAGACACTGCTCCCAACACAAAATCTGAAGAGTCCATCTGGACAGGCTGGATTGGCATCTAGAGACAGAAAGGAGAGTAGTTGATTCAGAAACCGTTGATCCCTAAACCACTGCAGTTCTCAGTCTCACAAATACTAGTAGCAGTATCTGGAAATCCAAGGGATGAATGGGCTGGTCCAACAATTAAGTACCACTGAATCTCTCTCCAATCTAGTCTGGCTAGTGTTATGAAGATTACGGATGTCACGAGGCCTAGAATTTTGAAGAACTCTTACTGAAGCCACACTGGAGGAAACAAACCCAAGAAAATGCCCTGACAAGTGAGATGTTTGTTTTCTGGCAGGAAAGCCATCCTTTTTATTATCCTCAACACCCTATGAAAATTAATTGGGAGGAAGGACTTTGGCTATGGACTCCATATACATAATCTGCATAAATTAAGTTGTTCTTTCGGCTTTTCCCACTTAGGGGTCGCCACAGTGGAACTCCGGTCCGCTAATGATTGGCAGTAGATTTTTACGGTGCCGAGGTGCCAGCCCGACACCCACCCTTCAACGAAGGCACACCCATTCACACACATCTTTCGAACACCACTCTACCGCGGGGAGGACATGCAGACTCCACACAGAAGGCACTCCAGCTGAGAATCGAACAGAACAGGAGAACCTCTTGCTGTGGGGCGACAATGCTACCACTGCACCACCGCGGTAGTCTAAATAAGAAAAAGAAAATGTTGCCTAGGGTTCTGGAGTAGGCAACCACTAGGACAGACACTTTGGGAAATACAAAACAATGGTAATGCAAGCCAGACACAGCAAAACTTCAAAGAATTCCTGAAATTAGGAGCAATAAGAATATAACAGATCATGAAATAGTAGTTCATAGGTTAGTACTACCTGCCCTTGTAGGCCATTTTAAGCCTAGCCAAACTTCCTATCTAAAAGGCAAGAATCAAACCTGTACCTTGCATCTAGGAGGTAAATAAACACACCATAACCATTATGCCAACCCACAACCCCAATATTATACTTCTTAATCCCAAACTGGGATTTGAACAGTTGGCCTTGCCCACACCAACTTTCTACCTTAACCAAGTGACAGCCCAAACCATAAAAGAATCTGTAAAGTGTATTTGAACCCTGCATTACCAGTCTTCTCTAAGCTCACTTCAGCTACATGTTGTGCCACAGAGACAAGTCTGGAAGCAACACCAAGGTTTTTTTTTTGCGAACTTCAATACGTGATAAAATATCTGAGGACACAGTTAAATTTGTCAAAGGGTCTCTTTGAAAAGGCTCCTCCTAGCAAGGAGGCAAGCTACTCCAAGCAGACCATTATCTCCCTTGTAAGACCACCTTTTAAAATACTTATGGAAGAAAGGGCCTTTTTCAAGACTTTTACAAGCAATGTAGGATAAACTCCCTTGATTTAAGGGGATAAAGAAACCCATGTTTATTTCTCCTCTATCCAAACAACTCCAATCTACATCATGTTGTTGCGTCTTTCGGCTTTTCCCGGTTAGGGGTCGCCACAGCAGAACTCCGGTCCACTAATGACTGGCAGTAGATTTTTACGTGCCGAGTTGCCGGCCCTGACGCACAACCTTCAACGAAGGTACGCCCATGCATGCATGTCTCCACACAGAAGACGCTCTAGCTGAGAATCGAACAGGACGTCTTACTTCCTCCTACTGCTTTCTGCAAACCTCAACTAAAACCATGTGTTGCCGATTCATACAGTCTGGTTTGGCTAGCCATGCATATTTCAGTTTCTCTGAAGATGTGCACGTATTTGTACTACAGTATTTTACACTGAACTTTGTCTGCCCATCTGTGCCTGGGTTGCGACTAGAAAGAAAAATATCTTCAAACCCATCCACCTAGCAGAATGTCAAATAGAAATAAAACAGTACTACTTTCGGGGCAGAGGATAATACCAAGTAAACCAAGCTAAGAATTCTGATAAACAGGGTCAACCAACAAATATTTCAAACTATTTACAACATAACTACAGTTATCACTTAACTCAGATTACAAACCACCCAATAAATTAAAATCAAAATTGCTGGCATGGTAATGTATCACTTTGAACTAACAGCCCTCCATCTCTTAGGACAGGTTTTCCAGACCTAGATGATCGATCAGTTAAGCAACACAGATTTAGGCATACCTCTATACTTGGTGCCCCACCTAGATACTACAGCCAAAAATTGGAAGTTAAGCTCATCACATGGTATAACCAATGCATTGTTACTTCATGCCCAAAAATCAAACCCTGGGAAGGTATCTGACATTACACCATCGATGCAAAAGTCATGGGCTTGTTGGCAGCTGCAGACTGCAGCTTTAAGTATTTTGATGGACCGATTTGGAGCACCTGGTCTCAAATTAAAGTACATTTTATTGACATTCATCAATTCAGAAGCTACAGGTTCAGAGGTACTTACCAGTCTGTTGATCTGTGTGGATCTTTAGAAGCCTAGCCCTGCACTCGCACAAAATTTTTAGCCCTTGTAATTTAAAGTATGAGTAATCCAGAGCAGGGCAGAACATGTTACCCCTATCCTTTAGATTTACCCCGGTTTAGCACCCTTTTCCCTAATGTTGCCCACCTATAATCCACATTACATTTGGTTAGAATTAAAGGAATGGTCTCATCTCCACATAAAATCACAACAGTACTTTCTGTGACACATCTTGCCTTCAAACAGGTTCTATTTATGTTGCAGAAGAGAAAGAGCTTCTTGGGAGACCGTTTATACCAACACTGGAGTACATATGAGAGGAGAGAGTTGGTTAAGGCCATGTTTGTGAGGCAGAGAAATCATACAGGCTACTGAAGGATAAGAGGACTACACTGAGGTGATCAATGCAGTTTTTATGACAGAGTCTTGACATTCTCAGCTATAGGAAGTTAGTCAATGATTTACTGGCAAATAGCTATGGAGAATATTTTTAAGGCTTGGCATTTTGAAGGTTCACTTACTCTACCAAGAGTCACAAGCAGCCAAGTATGTTCAAAATGACAGGGTAATTCAAGCGAATGTAATTACTTTAGGGTGGAGCAGTGGTGAGGTGCGTTCTACATTATTAAAAAAAAAAAAGGCAGCAAATGTTGAGTTTTGTTGCACCATTGTTCTAGTTTAGTTCTCAATCCAGTCTGAAGATTATATGGCACATGTAATCCTCACTAAAGTGTGAGTGTAAGAGGTAGGTAGCAGCCAGGGTTGCACTTGCATTAGTAAGAAAGTCTGGTGCAACATTCTTTGTTTCTCAGAATTTTTTTTAAATTATGTGCTGAATATGCAGATCAAAAGGTGGTCACCTATTAGCATGGAACCACTTCTTACTGTATTATCAAAGGGAGGGCTTAAAAAGTTGTTTTTGCCTTATGTGGCAGATTTAGGTTAACTTTCTCCCATGCAAGCCACAGCTTGATCTTGAACTTGTCAAAGTACTGGCTGAAGACAAAGTACAAGTAGTTAACATACCAGTCTGCTCCAGGACAAACTGTATAACCACTTCACGGTATTCCACACAAAGATAACCCAGAAGTCTTTATGCTTATCAGACTTCTGTAACAGCAAATGCAGCCCACCTTGCCTTTTTTTTTTTTTTTTTTGGGGGGGGGGGGTATTCTGATTAGGTGCACAAACCTCACTGCTCTGTATTCTGACAAGGCATGCTTCAATCAGATTGATGTGGCATGGAAGGCAGGCAGTCAAGACTATTAAGTTTTCATCATATATATAAAAATGTACAACTTCTTGGAGTCAGTAGAAGTTTTCTTTCCTGAGTTAGAATGTTAATCTCCCCTTTCCAGTATGTACATTACTACTAATGTGCAGAGTCCCTGCCCTACCAGATTTGTAAAATTTAGCGCCTGGCCCTTTACCTTCCAGATCATGCACATCTGGCTTGCAGAAGGGTTCTTACAACACAGAAAGAAACTTTTTACCCTCAAGAATGCAGAGTTATCCTGTCAGTATGTATTGCTACACCCATCTCAATCCTGCCATTTAAATGTAAAAGTAGAGAGCTTCCAGTTTAGGGTATCTCAAAAAAAGTTCTGCTGATGTTGCAGAACAGGTTTAGATCTTAAACAATATTTCTGATGCCATTTAACTTTCCGACAGATTTACTGCACATCAGCACTGGATTCATAGGTTGGTACTAGGCTATTATTGGCCCTATTTGGTACTAGGCTATTATTGGCCCTAGGGCCTATATAAGCCTAGCCAAAAATGTACCCTGGCTTTCGACACCCACGAAAATTATTTTCCTGTGCCCCTGTCGAGTAGAGCCACAGAAGTGATCCCTGGGGTGAATTTCCTATTTCCCATCCAATCATCAAGAGTTTCCTTGAAGAGCGCTAATGAGAAGCTCTGTTTGACATAGATAGGTAGTCTGTTCCAGAGCATAGGAAGTCTCTGGGAAAGGAATCTATCCCCTCCAGCATGTTCTGTTTATTGTGGTGAGGTTTAGGTCCCTAGAGCGTGTAGCTCGGAGGGATTGGGATTTCTTTAAGTGGAGCATGTCCAACAGCTCTGGGTTTGACATAGCTTTGTATGTTAGGCAGGGATCACCTCTGAGTAGGCGATATGCGACGGAGTACAGCTGGAGTTTGAGACTATCTGCATAGGGCATCTGTTTGAGGCCAGTAATCCTCTTTGGGAGGTATTTCTGTGGCCTTTCCAGTTGTTGTAGATGTCTTGTGAGGTACATACCAAAAGGGGCGTTGTACTCTATAATGGGTCTAATGAGTGATGAGTAGGAGGGGAACAATGACCTCTTTTTCTGGATGAGAAACCTTTTGTGATGAGGTGAGCCATGTAGAAGGATTTTCTGACCACTGTGGCGATGTGATCAAAGGAGAGACTACTGCCCATCTGTGTCCCAAGGTCTCATCACATTTTCGGCATTAAGTAGACTACCAGCTATGTGGTAGTTCATGGGTACAGAGATTTTACCAAACGGGATGACTATACACTTTTTGGCATTGAGGTTCAGGCCATGGCTTTTGACAACAGGCATTCCATCTCAGTAAGGCCCTTTTGTAGTATGTCCACAATCGATAAAAGTTTCGATTATGGCTCCTAGTTTACAGTCATCTGCAAACTTTGTTAGCCAAAGACCTTCTGTGTTAGCCTGTACTTCAGAGAAGTAGATATCAAACAGGAGAGGTCCCAGGACTGAACCCTGTGGTACGCCACTGGTCTGAAGTCGGATTTGGAGTCTGCTACTTTCAAAGTGTGGGTTCTGTCCATGTACCAGTTGGTAACCCATCTTGTGACATAGGGATTTATACCTAGTTTTGTGAGCTTATCTATAATTCCAGAGTGGGGGGGGGGTGTCAAAAGCCTTGGCGAGATCTAGATAAGCTGTGTGAACCACCTTACTCCCATCTATGGCTTTGGTGACTGCTTCAAAGAAGTCAATAAGGTTTAGGAGACATGATCTGCCTTTTACAAATCCAAACTGGGTAGGGTCCAGAGTTTGGAGATTACCAATGTCTTTGTGTACGAGTTCCATGATGATACGTTCCATGGCCTTGCAGACCAGGCTCGTCAGGTTAATGGGGCGGTAGTTCCCGGGGTCCGTCATGGCTCCCCCTTTGTGGAGTGGGATAACTGAAGGATGCTTTGTATGGTAGACACAGGTCACCTCAGTCTATAGGATACAGAATACAGTGACAAGGTTTTGAGTCAGTCCATGTAGGACACACTCTTTAGGTCTTGTATCCTTTTAGTAAGGTACTGCTGTGGGCATTCCAGTTGTTGCATTTGTCTGCACAGATACATGCCATAGGGAGCATTATACTCAAATGGCCTAATAAGGGCTCCGTAAAAGGGGGGCAATGACATCCCTAGATCTAGACATAATCCCCTTGTTTACAAGCTGTGCAATACAGGACTTAATGGACACATTGGTCAAAAGTTAGGCTGCTGACCACAAGTTCCAAAATCCTGAACTGGGTTAATTCTCAGGGGTATATTGTCAGTGTGGTAGTTTCCCAACGTAGCGGACTTCCCAAGTGATACAATAATGCAAATGTAGGTTCAGTTCAAGATTTTGGCACCTTGTTATTTGGGACAAACCTTTATGCAGGATGGCCAAGCCATTTGGGGATTCAATGACTCCTAGCTTGCAGTAATCTGCAAAAGTCAGCCAAAGCCTTCTGTTACTGGCTTTACTTCAAAGTAGTAAAAACTTGTGAAAAGTACAGTCAGTGGGCATTCATAGGCTATGTAGCTGAACACTCCATGCCATTAAGGGTCCATATTTCCCCATGGGCCTTCTTAAAAGATGTTTAGAGTATTACACAATGAAGACTTTGTATTGACTGGGTCTTTTTTGATGCCTTAGCACATGTGGCTTTTCAGTAAGACCCTTTCCCCTTCTGCAAGTCGTCTAGCCAGAAAACATACGGCTGTGATGCTGCAGATCAAGATACTCCCACTGGGCTACAAGTGGTCACGCAGTACAGCCCATCATAGGTTGGTACTAGGCTATCGGCCCTAGGGCCTATACAAGCCTAGCCATAACAATTCCCTGGCTATTTCTTCCCACAATATTTACTTCCGTGGACCCCTGTCTAGCAGGGTGACTGACAGTCTTATGGCAAAATAACTACCTGTGTGTTTAAAAGGCTGACACCCCTGCTCTATCAGAGCAGAGCTCAAATATTTACACATCCAATAAGTTTTTTTTTTTAAATATACAGTAAACTAATATAAAAAAGGTACCTCTGTCTGTACCATAAACTCCATAGAAAATGTCTTAGGTCAGACAAAACTCGCTCAAGTTATTCTAATGGTCTCCACTCTTTCAACTTACATGAAATGCCTGCTATCACTCTTCCATAGTAATTCTGTACAAGCCAATGACTGCACCTCCCCCCCATTCAGCTATCCAAACACCTGGATTACAATTAACTAAATCATTTCACACCATCACAAACATTAAAATTACAGTAGCATTCTGTACTGCCTCCATCACTGCTGCAGTAGCATTCTGTACTGCCTCCATCACTGCTGCGGCAGTGTCTAACCTACACTTTCAAATTCCCATGTTTCCATGCTAAAACTGCAAGCCTGCATAAAGAGTGCACCACTGCATGTGTAATAGTGATTTGCTACGTTGCGTCTAAAAAAATAATCTTCACATCTAAAAACACCAACAAAACCATTACAATGACTTCCCGTTACTCTAAAGTAGCTCCCAAAGTTTCAACGCCATCCAAATTATACATCATCTTTTGCTGAAATAGGAATCTAAAACATCCCATTACCTTTAACATTAAGAGACAAACATACACACTTGCTATTTCTTGATGCAGAGTTTTGACATGTATTAACCTATCTTTAGCAATACTATGGTGCATTAGTACTGCCTAAAACATATATATTCGCAGGTTTAGCAATACTCTTCTGCAGGAAACAGCTCTTCAGAAAAGATAAGACTGATGTTATGAACATTGATTGGTTTTGCCCTTAAAACATTCATATTCAAGTCACCCCAAACAAAAAATCATATTCAAGTCACCAGAAAAAAAAAAAAAAGGCCAAGCATGCAAAAAAGTGGCATTACTAACATCTTAAAATATTCTAGCCACATTAGGATGGCAACTGTCACGTCACCTAAACAAAAGTTGTGGAAAAACATTGTTGAGAAATTTAACAGAACACAAAAGGGTCATCTGTCAAGCACAGTATGGAAATAATTCAATCAGCTGCTAAAGTAGAAACACAAAGTAAAAACAAAACAAAAAACAGAAAGTTTACTAAGCTTCAAGTTTAGTATTTTGTTATTGTTGAGCTAATTTGTTTTGGTTAAAGCAGTACAGCTCACCAAAACTTCAAGCCCTCTGACACACTGCCACAACACTACTGCTGAAAAGAAAGTGAAACTGGAAAATACTTTTGGGAGAAGCAAAAGTGCAAGTTCTTGCAAGAAAAGAGAGTGCAAATACAAAGTATCATAGGAAGTTACTAGGCTATTGGCCTTGGAGGCCCTTAAAGTCTTGCCAAGAGTTTAGCCCATGTTTAGTTGCCCTGTTCAGCAAGGACACAGGTGGAATCCAGGGATGTATTTTCTGTTTCCCATCCATTCTTGATGTGGAGAGAGCGTCTATTCCACAGATGGGGGAGTCTCTAGGACACCAAATCTGTCCAGCCAGAAAGTCCTACTGATGTCACAGACCAGGATGAGGCCACACATGCGTGTTACCTAGAGTGGCGACTTGCAGATATGCAGCAGTCCCATCAAGGCAGGGTCCAATATCACCTTGTATGCCAGACAGAGGTCAGCTCCGAGGAGTCTGTATGAAAGTGAGTAGAGGAATAGGGCTTTTAGCCTGTGTATGGCCGATTTTTGAGGCTCTGGATTCTCCTGGTGAGGAACCTCGGCGGTCTCTCCAACTGCTGCATGTGCTTTGCGAAGTACATGCCGAACAGGCACTGTACTCAATAATTGGCCTTGTAAGGCATGAATACAGAGATGTTAGAATCTCTTTGTCCCCAAATGAGATACCCTTACTTATGAGGTGGGCCATGTAGAAAGCTTTCCATACAACAGAAGCAACACTGTTGTGAAAAGTCAGGTTGCTATCAACCTGGGTGCGCAAATCCTTCACTACTGATTGCGTTCTTAGGACGTTGTTATTAATGTGATATGAGGAGACATCACTTTCTCCAAAGGGGATGATTATGCATTGCTTGGTATTCAGCTTCAGGCTAGGTTTGTGTCAAACAGTTTTTTGTTGCACAGTCTGTACTGATATTAGAGATGCTAAATTACAGTAGGATACAGCACAGCAGCCTGAAAATTTTAAATACACACAAAAGCTTTCAAAAGTCTACCATAGCTAACTACAATGCAAAGCAAAACCACAAGAGATAAAATGGAGCGAGACAAGGCCCCAGATAATATCAGTAACCAAAGGTAAATAATTTAAACCAAGGTGTTCACAGGACTGAGATGAAGTGGCCAAGGATCAGAGTGATCAAGAAGAGGCAATACAGCCAAACAGTGACTCCTAGAATGAGCTGGGGCAGCCAATTACAATGCCCAGAAAGAGGCAATTCACATGACAATATGAGCAACTACTTCAAAAAGTAAAGTATACTTTGGCATAAGAAAATGCTGGCCTAGGATACATCCTGGGGAAAGTCATCTTTTCAATATTATGCAAGGTTGCAAAGAACAAGTTACGTGAGCTACTACTATAGTGCTGCCTTGTATCAGATGCACTAAACCCAGGGGCTACACAGAAAAACATCCCTCAAAAATGTTTTAAGAGCGTTAAAACTTAAGGAAGGCAACAGCAACACACAAATTTCAGACATACAACAGCTGAGTCTCTCAAAAAAAAAGAAAAATAATAAATCAAAAATAATCAGACAACTGTTTCCTACAGAGATTTTGAAACTATAGGACACACACCTATGGGTGGGTATCTTGCAAGTGCAACTAGAGACTAAAAATTATGCCACTGAAATGGGGAGGGACCAAAGCAGTGTTAAGAGGCACCGAAAAAAGGTAGGCAAGAGGACTAGGTGCACGGTCAGAAATGTTATAAAATTATACAAATGGAGGGCACTGAGGAACCAAAAAAAAAGACTTGTCATTAGGGTTTCATTTATTTAGCAGGTGGTGCGGAATACGGAAATCAGTGGCTACTGGCATTTTACATTGAAACTACACAAAGGTGAAGAAGGACACTAGCTGGTTGTCAGATACCATGGTAGAAAAGGGAGTAGGATTTGAACTTCAACTCTCTCAGAGTTGGTATACACAATTAAAAAAGGGGTTGGAGGAGGTTGAGTCCTGCATAAATATGCTTTAGTATTTTGCAGATATTTCGATCTTTGATGAAATTCAACCTTGTGGGACTGATGCTTTGAAAAGTTGAACAGTTCAATTTCTACAGTCAACTTGGATCTGTGCATAACACTTCTAGGACAAACCCAAAGCGAACGCCTTTAACATGTTCCCAGTGATTCAGATGGATTTTCAGTATGTCAGCAATGCTGATGCAACAGGATATTAAAAATGTATACTCAGACATTATTCACAGACACAAACTAATATGAAGTTACTGTGCAAGTTACATTAGAGCCCATATCTTACTCAAAACTATGAAAGCTCTCTACAACAAGTGTACAAAGCCATTATTACAAACAATCCATTGGCTACTTTCAGGCCCTTACACTATAAACTTTACTATGACAATTTAAGGAAAATTTCTCAGACATGAACTCACTGGGTCACTTGTTATGAGAAAGTCTCCAAATTCAGTTTGGCACCAACTTCCATTACCCAAGAGTGCCTAGTCTATAATAATGTTCAGAGCCAGTCACAGCAAGTAATATTGAAATACCAAATGGAAGTTTATACCATGGATCACACCGAGTTAATCTGGATTTATCAATTGTGTCCAAGAAACTTCTTAAAAATATCCACAGTGGCACTTGTCAACTTAAAAGTAATGCTGCACTGATACTGTGGTGAACAGTGGGGGGAGGGGACTATATAGCCAGAACAAAAGGCAGATAATGTGGCACGGATACTGTGGTGAACAGCAGGGGGACTACAGCCAGAACAAAAGATAATGGCAGAAAAAGAAGGGAGAAAGTGAATTAACACAGTTTACAAAAACACTTACACTTAAGTACACAGCAGTTCAAAGTCAAGGTTAATAGCAACAACAACTGGTAGGTTGTGAATTTACTCCTTGGACTTTTACTAGATCCCAAGGGCAAAAACAAGCACACTTAGGCAAATACCATCTAATCCATATCCCAACAATCATTTAATCAAACAATTGCATGTAACATTTCCCATCAGTCAACCAAAAACATACCAAACTTCAGCCAAACTAAACCAGCCACCCTTCACTGTGACAACCTGTGAGAAATCATTCAGCAAACTTGCTCCTGAAAATTTAAATGTAGTCCCACTGGACAATACTAACAGACAATATGACTTTTTAAGACACTGAAAACTCATGTGTAACAAGATTAGAAATGCAACTGTTCAGAGATCTTGACTAGCTTAACAGACCACCTAGGTTACTCGTACTAAACAAGTATGACAACAGCAGTGTATCCGTGAAGAACATTAATACATTTCTTGATAACATATCCACTATGCACGATTATCTACATTTACTTTAAACTGCAACAGTTAAATTCTGCAGTATTTACATCTATAATGCTTTTTTTTAAGTTTACCTCTGCAAACAAGGACTTCTGACATTTGATTTCATGGCAAATGCCTGAAATTTTTTCTATGTATGTTATGCACCACATGCTGTCCTTGCTATACGACCCAAGTAGTGGCAAGGATAAAAATTTCAAGTGCAAGGTACAGTACACATCAAATTACAAGAAACATTTCATATAAGTTTTTTTTTCATTAGAATCACACCACAGATTTTTTTTTCACATTTCTCAGCAATATGCTCCAGGAAACTGATTGCACTACAATAAGGATCAGTATAAGCGGAATGTATGCAAGTTCAACTCAACACACGATATGAAGTAAATTCATGACTTTCTAATGCTCTACATGCCAATTTTGGACTCCCTAAGCATTACCTATGCACCCATCAGACAAAATGTAGAGATTATACTAAAACTTCTTCAGCATTAGACTATAAAATTATACTCTTGGATCATCCTCCTCAAATACAGGTTATCAACTTTTTTCAAAGCAGACTCATGCTTAAATTAACACGACAGTGGTGTCATATGACTGCAAGTTGTGCCCAACATAAGTGACTGGTCACTAGTATTTCACTTTTGGGACCAACATTCCTACGTTCATGGCATGATCCAGAGTTTCACTTTTTTTTTTTTTTTTTTTTTTTTTTTTTTATTTGCTCGGTCATTCCAACCATTAACCATTACACTCACTCCTCCACGCATTTTACAGATGCAGACATTCGTTACCCAAATAATATGACCAAATCACAGTCTTGCACTTCTTTAGCACTGTACAAAAAGTGTGAAGATCTTCTTTAACTTTACCTTAGAATCTTATGGCTTATGCCATTATTAAAATTATGCAGTAATTATTACCATTATAATATACTACTAAAATTTAAAATCTTCTGAAGTTAAGTACATTCCTACAATCGGCGTGACCTCAGGTAAGCAGCCAACAATGACAGATGCCAAGAAACAACCCAGACAGCCTCCCACCCTCTTATACCTACATCAGCTCAACAGCAGCTCATGTTGGTACTCTTACACTAATTCAGAAATTATTTTTTACAAATGGGTCAGACGCAGAAAGTTAGTGACCAAGCATTATCTCAAATTTAGAAATGGATTTTTGACAACACAGTTCAGCTGCAATCCGTTTTCTGGTGCTCGAGCTACCCAACCTAAAATTATCTGGTAAAAATCAATGCTCCCAAAAGTTCACACAAATTACACACACTTCAGTCAATGTATTTGACATGACAGCTAGGGGATACAGGAAACACACTTTGCATAAGGACACTCCAGGGACCAACATAATTCTAAAGTCACTTGCTATGGACACTTTTTAATCAACTACTATAGCTGGAACAGTGGCACTAGAGATAAATGGATAGTCTTCCAAAACAGACTATATTCAAAGATCCTCCTTTTACAGGCAATGAAAAACTTGTAACCCCTCAACCCCAAAAATCAATCAAGTATTGATTAGGGTATTCAAAAATCTGAAACTATTATCACTTATCTCATAACCTACAACCAAAATTGCAAACAGGCACACAATGAACAATTCCTTTAACTCCCTTTTACATGCAAACCATACCACAAAAGGTGCAACACGACCTCCACTTTTTTTTTTTTTTTTTTTTTTAGATATACCTTTAAGGATTCTACCATTTTAAATAACTTGCCCCTTGAAGTGAATACCATTTTTTAATAACTTGTCCCTTGAAGTGAAATTATGTTTTGGGCAGTAATGCTCAAGAACTGCAAATCTTGCAAAGGTTTGCCAGGGATATAGTTAATAGATAATTGGGTATACAGAGTTCAATCTGTCACGTTGTACTGGGACAGAATATGCTATTATAGTGCAACGGCTGCTTGACAGAATAAAGGGCAAGCACAACATAAAACTTCTGTACAACCGTTCACGTTCTTGAAGGAGGCCTCTACTATGGAATCTACAAAAACTTACGTACCTTAACTTTGACTCCAGCAAAACCTCTTCCTTACTTAAAATTATAAAAACCATCATCCTATCACTAATCTGTAGGACCTCTGTTTCCAACGTCTTTTCAATTGTTGCAGTCTAACTTGCAAAGCAGAAACAAGTCACTGTTATACCACTAAAACAAAACAAGCCAGTCATAACTTCACATCAACAACTGAGTCAATGCCAACGGAAAGTAGTCCAGTCATCAACCTCATCACTCCCTGTTTACCACTTAAATAATACCCATATATAAAAACCGTGCACCAAAAACATTAAAACATAAGTAAAAATGGTATTGTAAGTGCTAACTATATCGTGCGTGTGGCGTGACGGCCTGATTTCTCTCTATTCTCACATAACTGGACAACGTACGTTTTAGTTCCTGGTTCAATGACCCAATTTCTATGTTCCCGAACGTGTACCCACAGTATAACTACATGTGTAATTTCAGCCTCATCAACCATAAAATACAACAACCTTAAATAAAACGTAGCAAAGGCCTTTATTTCCAAAAATAGGCCCACGTCTACCTTCCAGTGCTTAAATCTTTCAAATCTGAAGAAATAAGGGATCATATCATTTTCCACCCTTACCTTATTAATTCTTTTCATTGCCATTGTGTTTAGACTGTGCTATGAAGGGGATAGTAGCTTTGACTTAAAAGCACGGACCGAGTTCAAACTGAAGCCCAGCTCCCCTTAACGTTACCTAACCAAGAAACTGAATCAGCTCCTTCCTGCTGCAGCAACTACTGCATCACCCGTACAGCTTTAATGCCCTAAATGTGGATCCTTCCGCCCAGTGCGCGCATTTTTGGTATCGTATTTCAGCAGTCAAGGTGAGTTGGGTCACAATGCATAATGGTCCTAAGAAAGCACAAAGCAGGTAAAGTATATATGAAGCTGACTGGCAAGAAATTCAAAGGGGCACAGCCTGGTATCATCCACAGCTAGCAACACAAGTTGGAAACGGCGGAGGGATATGAACTGTACCATAAATACATACAGTCTATCGCTAAGGAGGAAAACGCTGGTAAAACCCGTAAACTATCGCGAGTTTGCGTGACTGCAGAGCAGGGTGGTGTGTTTTTTTTTTGTTAGGGGATGGCACGTTTATACTTTGGTCTAAATTATGAACGGGGGGGGCGTATCTTTTATGTAGTGGAATGCATATACTTCTGAGTCATTTATAGTAGTTTCATCTGTAGTATGTTGTATATCAGAAGTATGTAGAACAAATACGTAGTTCTAAAGGCGTTTTAATAAAACATTGCATAAAATTATAGCTCATCAGGATTGGTTTTAGCGTAATGAAACCTGATTTGGTAAGGTACAGTGCTGAAATATATTGTACTTACACCCCCTCAACAAAAAAACCGCCGCAGCAACGCATTTACAGAATAGCGCCATCCTTGATGGTGAAGTTTAATAGGTAAGCATAGACCACTAGTCCATATTTGCTTCAGGGCTTTGCTCTTCCTCTTTCAAAGTCGGTAATTGAAGGAACTGTGGTGGATGATATTCTCATAATGACATCCTCCAAAAAAAAGGAAGTCAGTCTAGTCAGGAAAGCCTTCTATGTGGCGCACCTCATCACAAAATGGTTCTCATCCAGGAAAAAAGAGGTCGTTGTTCCCATCTACTCGACACTCATTAGACCCATTATAGAGTACAAAGCCTCTTTTGGAATGTACCTCACAAGACAGAAGAAGGAAGAAACTGTTGCAAAAGAAAGTAAAATCCCATGAGTGGATGAGCTCCTCGGTCAGCCTAAGTAAGAAGGTGAGATCCCTTATAAGATGCTCCAAAGCTAGGTACAAAAACAAACTCACCATTGATTCTAAGGGCAACCACAAAGCATTCTATAGCTATGTCAAGAATCTTAATGTCAACACCCAGATCTGCTCCGAGTTATGGCACGAAAATGACAGAACCAACTGATATTGCCAACATCCTGGAACATGGAACTCATAAACAAAGACATTGGTAACCTCCAGACTCTGGACTCCACCCAGTTCGGGTTTGTGAAAGGCAGATCATGTCTTCTGAACCTGATCAACTTCTATGAGGCAGTCACCAAAGCCGTAGACGAGGGTAAGGTGGTTCACACAGCCTATCTTGACCTCGCCAAGGCTTTCGACACCATTCCCCATTCTGGAATTATAGCTAAACTCACTAAACTAGGTATAAATCCCTATGTCACAAGATGGGTTGCCAACTGGCTCACTGACAGAACCCACACTGTAAAAGTTGCAAACTCCAAATCTGACTTCAAACCAGTGACAAGTGGAGTACCACGGGGTTCAGTCCAGGGACCTCTCCTGTTTGGTATCTACTTCTCTGAAGTACTGGCTAACACAGAAGGCCTCTGGCTAACGAAGTTCTAAGATGACTGCAAACTAGGAGCCATAGTAGAGTCCCCAAATGATGTGGACATCCTACAGAAGGGCCTTACTGAGACAGATGCTGGTGTCAGAGGAATGGCCTCAAGCTCAATGCCAAAAAGTGCATTGTCATCCGCTTTGGTAAAAACTCTGTACCCATGAACTACTGCATAAACGGCAGTCTACTTAATGCCGAATGTGTGATAAGAGACCTTGGGACCCAAGTGGACAGTAGTCTCTCCTTTGATAATCACATTTCCACAGTAGTCAGAAAATCCTTCTATGTGGCATACCTCATCACAAAAGGGTTCTCATCCAGGAAAAAAGAGGTCATTGTTCCCCTCTACTCAGTACTCATTAGACGTCTCAAAAAAACTCCAGATTTAGTCTGTAGCATATCGCTTACTCTGAGGAGATCTCTGCCTAACATATAAAGCTATGTTAAACCCAGACCTGTTGGACATGCTACACCTAAAGAAATCTCAATTCCTCCAAGCTACATGCTCTAGGGACCTAAACCTTGTCACCACAATAAACAGAACATGCTGGAGGGATAGATTCCTGTCCCAGAGACTTCCTATACTCTGGAACAAGCTACCCATCTATGTCAAGCAAAGTTCCTCATTAGCGCTCTTCGAGAAAAATCTTTATGAGTGGATAGGAAATAGGAAATGCACCCTGGGGATCACTTCTGTGGCTCTGATTGACAGGGGCACAGGAAACTAACTTTCTTGGGTTGGCATAAGCCAGGGAACTTTGTTGGCTAGGCTTACTTAGGCCCTTGGGATGATAGCTTAGTACCAACCTATGAGTATTCATTACCATAGCTCTCAACCTTCCCTTCCTAAGAGGAACACTAGATCTCATAATCATACCTCTCAACCTCTTAGTTCAAGGAATCTGGACAAAGCCTTAAATAATGGTGGGCCAAAGGCCCAGAAAAAGGGATAGATTTTAAACAGTCTTCTTACAAACTGAGAAAGTAGCTAGGATAACATGGTTTGTGTTAAAATGCATTTTCTAAATGATATGAAGTCTGAAAATCAAGTGTATGAAATTTAGTAATTCCATTCCTTACATCATCCAAGTAATTAGCCAGAAAACATAAATTTTATGAGGGACAGACTGAAGTTTTGCAGTGAAAATCTGGACATTCTGCAAAAATGTGTACAGCTGAGAGGGATGTAATCGTAATGTGGGTCAAAGTTATATTGGTGAATTAATATGATTCAGTGCTATTTACTATGGATAACCAATATAAAATCCTAACACTGAATGTGTGAGACTCTTCCAATATGGAAATTTGACGAATATGTACTTTTTAAGACCCCCAAAACAGGAGCGTTCCTCGTAATTAGGTACTCATGAGAGTTATTTTCAGTACAGTTACAGCATTCATGAGATGTATGCTAATTCAGACTTCTCCAATCTCAGAGCATTAAAAATTATAGCAGTGGCCTTCTTAGCAGAGAGTCCTGATGAGGGAATTTTCTTACTTCCCGAAGTAGAAGGTTTTCAGATCCTAAACAGAATATAGTAAGTGATACTGAAGCTACGCTTATTAAGTCATTTATTTAATAATGTATACACCCTTAAGCATGTCTGACTTTATGAATACAGTTCATAAATCTAAGAGGGATAAGGCTTACTAAGAATACAAAAGTCAGTCCAGATGTATGATTCATGTTCTTTTATTTTGTCAAGCATTCTAAAGGCAATGGTACTAACATATATTGCTTTAGTAACCCACAGTGTTGCAGCTTTTTACAACAAACATTTAACTTTAAGTAGGAGAATCACAAGTACGGGAAACAAACAGAATACGTGGATGATTCACTTTATTTAATAACTTATAGCTGGGGTTTATAAATCACCAAGAATATATTATTTCATGTTAAATAAATAAAAACTGAATTCACCTTAGCCTAAAAATGAATCAGAGCTCTGAGCATGTCTGAGCATGTCTAACCAAGTCACACACAGCCTGAAAATGTCTTGCCTTGGGCCATTTTAATGGGATTTCCATCATTCCTCCCTTCCCTGGGGGGGGGGGGGATTCTACTTATTTTAGTTGTATTTAATATGTAGCTCCATTTAGAGCAACACTCCAAAGCTATGGTGCCACCCATTACTGTATTGGAATTGGAATCTCAATTAAAATTGAGACACCAGCTTGCAAAATCTTCCTGGAAGATATAAGTGGGCAACTGTAATCTCCTTCACTGTAATAAACTGATTGCTACATTATAAGTAAGGAAAATGCAATAACTGTAACACAAATGAACACATAAGGCTAACAACTGTTGGGCATAAGGAGGGATCTAGCGTGGACCTAATTAAAGAAGAAAAAGGAAAGGAAAATGGTGTGGGGGGTAAAGAGATCAAGAATGAAAAAAGGAAAGAGAAGGGGAAATTCAGTACCAAGGTCTAAAACTAAACATTTTGATATTAAATTGCTGAACATGTGTATAAAAAATAACTAGGTATTTGTGTAACAGGGAATTGACTAAGGGATCAGTAAATTAAGTATTAGTCATTTCTGAGTCTTTGAGCAAATATAGTGTAAAGGATCCAGGACAATATGACTTGACTGAGTTATTGAAAACCCCTAATCAAGAATTGGCTCAGCTGATGCATTGTTATCAAGACATTTTTGAGAAACATAGAAATGATTGTGGCCAGGTCCCTAACTTTATTCTCAAAGTAAGAGGCAATCCTTAAAAGTCCTTAAAACAATATCCACTCAAGAAAGATGCAGAACAGGCAGTATTAAACACTGTAAAAGCCTTAGAAGCTCAATGATTTGTAAGAAACATACTGGCCTGTGCAAAAGCTTGATGGAAGTTATCATCTTACAATTGATTACAGAAAACTTAAGGTAGTATGCCTGATCTTATTGCTCAGATTCAGGAAAAGATGAACATTTTCTCCACGTTGGATGTAACGGTTTTTGGAGCATTATCTGGATGAAGATTCAGTGGACATTTGCTTTCACTGTAGAAGATCAATAATATACTTGGACAAGAATGCCTCAGAGCTGTCATAATGCTCTAACAAATTTTCCATCAGGTAATGCAGGAAGTCCTGAAACTACTAAAATATTGAGCCTCTGTAGTCCAATATGTAGATAACATCCTTGTAGGTACAGAGACTTAGCAAAGCACTTGAATGCCCTGGAAGAAATCTTCCAGGCAATGAGGCAAGCAGATTAAAACAGCCTAATTAGGGTTAGCTCATGAAGACTTTTGTTACTTTTTTGGGAGATACAGTCAGTGGGGCAGAATAATATTAGTGAGATTAAAATGCAACTGATTAAACAGTTACTACTTCCAACCACTATCAATGGGTTAAGGCAAGCCCTAGGAATCTTTGGATTCTCAAGGGAATAAATACCAGATTACACATGTAAAACAAAACATCTGGCTGACATGTTTAAGGGAAACCAAAAGGAGGATAAGCACCTCAACTCAAATAATAAAATGCTATTAGGTGGGAGGTTGGCATAATGCTTACTTATACACACAAGGTGCAGGGTTTGATTCTCACATCAGGTAATTAGCTAGACAGTTAGCCTAGTACTAACATATGAACTATGAATTACTAGTTTTCTGTAAAGAAAAGCTTTTTTTTTTGCACTTGCTTTGGGTACTCCAGAAAGAGAAAAGGAGTCCATCATACAGTTTAGTCACACTGGGAAAACTATGATGGCTACTCTGCTAAAAAAATGGATCCTGGTATCAGGTCCGGGGTTATTACTTTCAAGCCCTGAGTCCAGTTAAGAAAGGAATGAGAGAATGTGAGAGGCAAGCTGTTATAACAAAATGGTTCACTGAAGTGAAATGCCACAGAATTCAGTGCTTCCAGTTGTACTTCAGACCAAACATACACCAGTTAAATGCATGCTAGAAGGAAACCTAAAAGGTAAGAGTAATGCATGACATGGTAGAATTACTGCAAGCTTTGCAAACAAGGCAGGAGGGATAAGAATAGTGGTCCCTCAGATTAAGAAGAGCTCAGTGCTAGTGGTTGGCGTTGGAAGAAGTTGACCCTAAGGAGTTTCCAAATGACTGATGCCGGAGGTCTTGTCTTTTCTATCTAGGGGAACCTCATGATTGTCCTGACCTGAAAGAAGATGAGGAACTCCTGTGGTCGTGCGTGAAAAAGCACAAATTGATAAGCAGCTAGTTCCAGATATTAGAGCTCAGAAAGGGTTTTTTGTAACAGGATGGATAATTTACAGTTCAGAAACAAGATCAAAAAAGGGAAGTCTCCCAGGAGCATATTCAGCACAAAGAACTGAACTAGACACAGTTAGGCAAGCTCTATTACTGCTCATACCTTTAGACATATCTACAGACTGTGTGTGTGTAATCTGAATGCTAACAGCAACTCTTCCCATATGTTCAAGAAGTGGCTTGATTACAGAAGTGTCTTGATTACAGCTGATGGTAAACCACTCAGCCATCAGGAAGTGTTCTAGAAATAAGGAGCTTGATAAAAGTTGATAACCCTTCTACAGTGAGCATGAATAAGGTCAAAGCACATATCGCAGATGAAATATAAAATGCATAGTCAGGCCAACCAAACAGTAGATCAGCTAGCAAACGAAAGGACTCTTAGTGTTGAACAAACATATTCCAATATGGAATGCTCCACGGTACTGGACATGGGAAGTAAGTGTTATGGAAGGAAAACAAACACAAGAAATGGTGTAGAAGATTTTGAGTAACTATAAAATACCTATGAATTTACCTATAAATCCTTTGCCTTTACATTATACAGCTTACTTTTGTAAAGACCAATGCACAGAGTATGAACATAAAGTAGGGGACAATGTGGGTCAAGTCATTAGAATCAGTGAGGTGAGATGAGATCATACCTAGTGTGTGTCTATATACTAACAGTTTTAGGGACAGATGAAATGAGGTCATTATGGAGGTCAGAATTTACACAAAAAATGCAGAACTTTGGAAGAGAGTTCAGAATTTAAACAAAGTATCCATATGACCCTAAATGAAAAACACACAAAGATAGCTAACAGTTAGGAAGCTTATTAAAAAGTCTGAGAGGAAAATCAAATATTCTTAAAAAGACAAAATCAAGGAATTTAAAGTCATGCAAGGGGATAAATGGACATGGGTTATATTCCTAAAACTGTGGTTAATGTGAGGAGAATTCAAACAGTCCTACACCTACAGTAAAAATAATTGATCCTGAAAAAGGAAAAAAAAATACTACTTGCCTATTAACATAATTTCCCAGGACATGCAGGAAGGGAAAAGCTACAACCAATTTGTTAAGTCTAAATCTAAATGTACTGGTATCACAGCTGTGGAGTGCACAATGTAGGAAAGTGTAACTGTGGAAGTCCATCAAAAAAAGGAAGATGCTAATTCAGTAGTTTGAATAATAAGTGAAAGAATCATTTCAACATGGGGTGTACCTCAGGAGATGCACAGTGATCAGCGTACACACTTCACTAGAAATCTAACAAAGCAAATGTCTTAAACTCAAAGCTCTTGGGAAATTTGAATTAAAAGGGCTAATAGAACCTTAAAGGAGGGATTAAAGGAAACAAGAAATGAAGAAGCACAGAGAGGAAGGAGGACTCAAAGAGGAAGTTTGATTCCCAGGGAGACCCATTCTAGGGATGGTAGGTAGAAGACTGTGCAGATCCCCACCTGAGTAGGTCAACTTGGAGGGGACTTCCACACTGCCAACAGGATGAGTCTCACCTTCATACCTCTGAAATGGAATGACACTATTAGTAACTAAATGACATCAAGTGAACTAGGAGCTGCATTAGAAAACTCATTATGCATATTAACATCAGACATGTTATATAACTAAACCTTTAGTAACTAAACAGAGGGTTGTCAGGCCCCCTTTTTTCTCTCTCTCTCTCTCCCCCTTCCTGATGAAAGATGTCAACATAGATATTGTTAATACATATGAGTAATATGTATATAACTGCAAAATATAATAGTTATGTTGTAATAAGTGTTTTATATATATATATATATATATATATATATATATATATATATATATCCATACATACATACACAACAGATCCTTACATGAAAAAATGTTAGATAGATGACTTACAAAATGGTTAAATTATCTGATGTTTCTTGAAAAGTCTTGGAAATAATGACAATCTTCTTAACCTTCAGCTTCTAGTGTTTATACATACTTTGATCTTATGTGTGTTTCTGGCATATCCATGTATTAGCGGTGCTATTATCATATGTGACATATTCATATAGCTTCAGTTATATTGGACACTCATTCTAATGTATATTTCATGGATTCAGATTTCTTTAGTTGCTTTCATAATCCGTTTCTTTTTTGCTTTTATGCTATATTCTAAGCAGAGATGGATAATTTGTGTCGTTTGGTATTGGAGAGGTGGCAGATGGATGGTTAAGTTAAGTTTTTAACTAAACCAGAAACTTTATGTTTCATTTTGGGTTTTTTAAAGTAGTGCTTAATACATGTTATGCATCCATGATAAATAAGTTTTCAGTAGATTTCAAGTCAACATAGAAGAAAGGTCTTTCAGTTAATAATAACATACACATTATAGTCAATGGCTTATAAATGTTTGTCGTTAAATATTAATGTTTTGAACAATAATGTCAGAAGAGCTGGTTTGCTTAAATATATCAAAATGCATAAAGCCCAGATCATCTTTTTACAGGAAACCCATCTATTAAAAAAAGACCTACAAAAATAGTCATTCAATGGCTATACCATTCTGGCTGATTCATGTTTTAAGACTAAGAGAAGGGGCACTCTTACTCTATGGAAAAATACTTATACTAAGCCAAGAATTATAGATACAATTTCAGATAAAGATGGGATGCTAAGCATGGATATTTTGGAAATCAATAGGAAGTATTATACTTTGACTAATACAAACTGGATACCAGGACTGAGTACTAAATATGTTGACAAATATCTGGACCTGATTACTTTAAATGCAAAAGGAGAAATTAAAGCAACAGGTGATTTTAACTGCCTGTTATCAGGCAACAATATTTCTAAAAATGGTAAAATAAAACTAACATCTTAAGCCAAGAAGCTAAATATTTTACAAACCAGATGAACCTTAAAGATATATATGGTCTAAGAGAACATTATTCCTTATTCTGTACTCACTATTCATATCAGTTTGGTACACAAACAAACATTGATAAGGTCTTTGTATCAAATAATATATACTCTAAAATAAGTGACGTATCTATAATGACTTTTCCACTTTCGGACCATAATGCTATAAACTTTACATTAACTACACATACAGATAATTTAAGATTTTACAGATAATTCCTGCTTACATAACTAAGTTAAATGACTTTAGGGAATGGATAATGAAAGAAATATACATGTTTATGGAAACAAATGATAATGGTGAAGTGACTGATACTATACTATGGGACACCTTTAAAGTTTATATATATGGTAGAATAAAATCTTGGTACCTTAAAAAAAGGAGAAATTGAGACAAAGACCTTTTAGACTTACAAAAAAAATAGACGAGATAAAAATGGATGCAAAACCAAATAACAAAGTAGCACATAACGAAATTACTAAGTTAAATCAAAAATACTTAGAAGTTCTGAATAATAAGGTCACCATAAACTGGGAAAAAATTAAATTGCAATCTTATGCTGTAAATCCCAAATATCTTCATAAAATAGTGGTAAGATCCAAAAAAAAATAAACAATCAAAATCTTATTAATGAGAGTAAATATAAAAGTGATGGTTCATTTAAGAGTACATCTAACTTAATGGGCATATTAGAAGTGTTCAAAAACTACTATAAAGATGTAAATAATAACACATCACTTTTGGAGACAGATAATGTAATAAATACTTTTATTCAAGAAAATATAACTACTAAGGTGTCAATGCATCAAAATAACATATTAAATAAACAAATAACACTAACAGAAGTGAAAGAGCAAATAAAACACATAAAAGATAATAAAGCTCCAGGACTGGATGGAATAATTCCTGAACTATATGATTTTTCCTGAATATATAATAAAAAATGATGAGTGCCTTTACTATTGTTAAGCAAAAATGTATAGCATCCCCATCGTGGAAATACTAAATTATCTCCCCATATTAAAACAAGGTAAGGACCCCAAATCTTGTGATTCATATAGGCCAATTTCATTACTAAACACTGATTATAAAATTTTCATGACAATATTAGCTAATAGGATAAATAAAATATAACCTAATTTAATACATAATGACCAGACAGGGTCCATTTTTCATAGAATAGTACAAGATAACATTATTAAATTAATATCATTAATAGACATAGCATGCAAATACAAAAACAACGATTATCAGCCTAGACACAGAAAAGGCTTTTGATTCTATTGGTTTTATCTACAAAGAATTCTAATTGGTTTTGAATTCTCCACAGATTTTGTCAACTTATTAATGAAAATTTATAGTGGGGCACAAGCTTTTTTGAAAATCGGATCATGTCTATCCTCACCACTAGAAACCCTCAAGGGAACTAGACAAGGTTGTCCTTTGTCACTATTCTTGTTTGCTCTTTCAATGGAACCTTTTGCTACATATATCAGAAACAAGCAAAATATAAAAGGCTTTCAAATTAATAAGGACTATTGTCCTAAGATACAGTTATTTGCTGATGATATGTTGTTAATGTTGGATGATATTGATGGCTCTTTGCATGATGTTATAAATACCTTAAGCAAGTTTGAAAGAATTTCAGGGCTTAACTTTAATCATAATAAATCCAAAACATTACTAATTAACAAAAAGATCAACAAAAACTTAAGAGAGAATAGCCTGTTTAATTGGGAGAATGATGCATTAGATTATTTGGGCATCAGTATGAGAGTACATGGAAATAGTCTGTTAAAATAAACTACAATAATTTAAAATAATCCTCCAATGCTAGTTACGAAAATAAAATTGCCAAAGATTCCAAAGACAACCACAAGGCATTCTATAACTATGTCAAGAATCTAAATGGCAATGCTCAGATCTGCTCTGAGGTACAACAGAATGGCATTAAATATACTGATCCCAAAGATATTGCCAATATCCTGGCAGATCAATTCAGTGCCAACTTCCCCCTCCTCTCACTCCCTAAATGGCCCATCTCAATACTGGAAGATTGCCAAATTCCGGTAATAACGGCCACACAGGTAAAAAAACTCACTCTCCAAAACTAAGAATATAGCATCCATGGGACCAGATGACATCCCTGGCTGTGTACTACATGAACTACAAAATGAACTGGCACCTCACCTAAGTGTCATGTTTAATCATAGCCTCACCTCAGGCTTTGTGCCCACTGAGTGGCACACGGCTACAGTTATCCCACTCTACAAGGTGAGATCCATCTTGGATCCTGGGAACTACCGCCCCATCAGTCTGACAAGCCTGACTGCAAGGCCATGGAACGTATTATCATAGAACTTATAAACAAAGACATTGGCAACCTTCAAACACTGGACCCCACCCAGTTTGGGTTTGTGAAGGGCCGATCTTGTCTGCTGAACCTGACTGACTTCTTGGAATCAATCCAGAGCTGTGGATGAGGGTAAGGCGGTCCACACAGCCTATCTGGACCTTGCCAAGGCCTTTGACACATCCCCCACTCTGGAATCATAGATAGACTTACTAAGCTGGGCATTAATCCCTATGTCATTCGATGGGTTGCCAACTGGCTTACTGACAGAACCCACACTGTAAAAGTAGCCGACTTCAAATCCAGCTCCAGACAAGTGACAAGTGGAGAACCTCAGGGTTCAGTCCTGGGTCCGCTCTTGTTTGGCACCTACTTCTCTGAAGTACAGGGCAATACTAAGCCACTCTGGCTGACAAAGTTTGCAGATTACTGCAAACTGGGAGCCATTATTGAATCCCCAAATTATGTGGATACTCTACAGAAAGGCCTTACAGAAACATATGCTTGGTGCCAGAGCCATGGGCTCAAGCTGAATGCCAGAAAATGTATAGTTACCCCCTTTGGGAAAAAACATGTACCCGTGAATTATCACTTAGTACACTAAACACTGAAAGTGTGATAAAAGACTTAGGGACACAGGTGGACAGTGGTCTCATCTTCGATAAACACATTGCCACAACAGTCAGGAAATCCTTCTATGTGACACACCTCATCACTAAGGGCTTTTCATCCAGAAAAAAAGCAAGTCATTATCCCACTGTACTCATCCCTCACTAGACCCATTATAGAGTACAGTGGCCCATTTGGTATGTACCTCACAAGACATCTGCAACAACTGGAAAGGCCGCAGAAATACCTCACTAAAAGAATCACAGGCCTAAAGCAGATGCCCTACGCTGACCGCCTTAAAAAACTCCAGCTATACTCTGTCGCATATTGTCTACTCCTTTTGGTTTCCCTTAAATCTCTGCTTAACATACAAGGCCATGTCAAACCCAGAGCTGTTGGACATGCTACACTTAAAGAAATCCCAATCCCTCAGTCTCACATGCTCCAGGGATCTAAACCTTGTCATCACAATAAACAAAACATGTTGGAGGAATAGGTTTCTGACCCAGAGACTCCCCAGACTCTGGAATAGACTGCCCATACATGTCAAGCAGAGTGCCCTCTTTGGCCCTCTTCAAAAGGAACCTTGACGATTGGATGGGAGAAAGAAAATTCACTCCGGGGATCACGTCAGTCGCCCTGCTAGACAGGGGTCCAGGGAAGTAAATAGTGTGGGAAGAAATAGCTAGGGAATTGTTATGGCTAGGCTTGTATAGGCCCTAGGGCTGATAGCCTAGTACCAACTTATGAATAGCTACCATTAGTGAACTAATCAAAATATGGGATAAAATGTTTTTCACAATGGAGCATAGGCTCTCTTTAATTAAAATGATAATTTTACCTAAAATTTTGTTTTATATACAGTCATTAATACTACCCCTCCCAAAAACTTATTTAAAAAAATAGATTCCATGCTACTTAAATGTTATGGTTCCCCTTAAAACCTAGAATTGCATATAAATGGCACATTAGAGTTTGGAACAGTAATGGGATAGCATTCCCTAGCTTAGATCTTTATTCCAAATCCGTTATAATTAATGTAATATTACATTGGATCACACCTATCTATATATCTGGCTGGAAAACAATACATGAAATTCATATAACTGATGCCAGAACTATAGAAAATCAGTTTAAGGAACAATATGGAATAAGTAGAGTTCATTGGCTTTTACATGAATTTTGTTTATTTAATAAGAAGTTTGATCATTTTTCTTATGGCATTAATCAAATATTTAATAACTTTAAAATATTATTGATTGAAATTACATTAAACAATTTTTATTTCTTATATTCCCTATAGCATACTCCCCTGATTGCCTAGATTCTTTCAACATCAGTGCGATGCAAAAACTAAAGGAAAATAACTTGATATTCTGGGATCAGTTTATTGAAAATAAGAGTATTAAACCACTAAACTCTCTTATGCAGTTTTGATAATAGGCAAGACAGTTGGTGGTTTATACACTCATTACAGCAGTTTATAGAAAACAAAATGAGAGTATCAATCAATCTAGAGACTGAATCTATACCTAGTTTGATTCAGCTTTTTATTAGGTGTCTTGAAAAGACAGATAATCAAAAATTAAGTATCTCACCTATCTACAAGATACTAAGAGAAGACACTCTAAAGTTTGACTCATATTTTTGGAATTACTATGTAAAGATTAATGGAGAACAAATATCTGATGAATCCAAAAAAAAAACTGTTATTGAATTCTACTTATGGTACCTCTTCTTCATTATATTGGAGATTGTATACATGGAAATTTATGAATAGGAGTTTCTATACTCCACATAAAATAAATCTTATACTCAAAAACAGTGAAAGTAAATGTTGGAAATGTGATGAATTACTAGAGGCCAACTGGGTTCACATGTTCATCGAATGTAGAAATGTTGTTCAATACTGGAAATACTTCAGATATTTTGTAAATGCTTTATGGTCTGATAACTGTCATACTTCTAACTCACTAATCCTATTCAATGTTCCTATACCTAATTTAATACCTAAATCTCAGATTCAGTTACTCTGGTCAATTCTTGCAATTGCCAGAAAAGTTATTACTTTGAACTGGAAAAATAAACAAGATTTGATATTTAAAGATTTTATTAATTTAGCAATAGTTGCTTGTAAAAAAGAACTGCAAACCATTTGTTATAGAACTCATAACATTACTCATATAAAATAGCATGGCAAAAATTGGAAAACCTTTTGAACATATACTGATAACTTGTCATGGATAAAATTGTTTCTCATGGATGAATGTAAATAATGTAAATAGTTTTGTTATTGTTTTATTGTATTTGTTATATGTACATTTGCATACGTTTATAATGAAAACAAAATAAAAATATTTTTGAAAAAAAAAAAGAAATGCACACACACCTTCTGAAGAATGCCATAATGAGGTGCATGCTCAAACCAGAAATATCATAGAATGTGTGCTTTGGCTGTTGAAGTCATGGTTCTAGTGCCTACACACATCTGTGGAAGCTCTGCAGCACAATCCACATACATTTACTGAAATTTTCACTGTATGTACCATGCTACACAACATCATCCTGAAAAAACAGCTTCAGCAGGATCAATAAAGGGAAGAAAAACACACCCCACCACCAATGGTAGGGTCACCATAGCCACATGCAGTTGAGTTACAAGGGAAACCAGCAGCTGCAGTGGGTGTAGCAGAAGTAGGCATGCTCAATATGCCCCCGCATTGGCTAAGTGGCAGCACATAGCACACTCACTCACCACCTAAGGGGCTAAAACCTTCCTCCTATGTGCATACATACAGTAACATTGGTGCCAGACAATGCTCACAACCTTTACCTGCCCATGTAATGGATGTGTACTGCTAGCATCACACAGAGGTAGCTCTGAACTAAAACTGTTGCAACTGCTGGATTTATAAGGTAGGTGATTTGTACAGAAATGACTTTAACATGTGACAGCAGATATTTATGTGACTTGTATGTGTCCACTTTCAAGTAGTAGGCCTCAGGCAGCAAAGATACACACAGTCATACTTCGGTCACCTAATGTCCTCAGTTTAGCACCATACATTCGTACTGGAAAATCATTAAAGAGAGAAGTTAGAAAGTGATGAGACACATTTTAGTTTCAGACTTCACAGCCCTCATAAGGTCATTAACAATACTGATGCAAAAATGTTTGATGCTATCAACTGTCTAACTTTCTAAGACCAATACAAGTTGATGTTGTTGTTTGTCTTTCGGCTTTTTCCCGGTAAGGGGTCGCCACAGCGGAACTCTGGTCCGCTAATGTTTGGCAGTAGATTTTTATGAAACGCAGAGGTGCCAGCTCGACGCCCAACCTTCAACGAAGGCACGCCCATTTATGCATGCATGTCTTTCGAACGATACCCAACCATGGGGAGAACATGAAGACTCCACACAGAAGGCACTCCCAAGCCAAGCTGAGAATCAAATGGGAGAACCTCTTGCTGTGAGGTAACAACGCTACCGCCGTACCACCACGGCATTACAAGTCCAAGGTACAATTACCAATTCAGCATCACAAATGCAGATATACTAAGCACTAAGTCAGTTATGCATCTTGAGTATTAGACACAAATGTTATGTATCCCTGAATTCAAAAAACAGAAAACAGGGATGTAGTACAGTTATCATTACTTGCTCAGGGTGCTGTGCAGGGGTGGGGATGAGGGGTGGTAAGAAGCCTAGGCTGACACAAAAGGTTGGTGAGTGAGAGTGAGTTAGAATGAGAAGCAAGACAAAATGAGCTTTAAGCTTCATGGCTGTACCATGCAACTGTTATGTGTGCTTTTCTGAATGGTCCCGTCAGGTGAAATTGGTATGCGAGTGTCTGCAAGAACACAGGCAAGCTCTGTGGTAGTTCTACTTCTTGGTTTATCAGACAGGTGTAAGCCATGCATGGTAGAGGTGACAGTTCATCACTGTCGTATCCACCCATGAGAACTGGCTCTGCTAGGAGTTGCACTGGCATGTCCACACCAATGGTCAGATGCACTGTTGCTACCTGAATGTGACTGATGTCTGCTGGATGAGCTCTCCTCAAGGATGCTCAGGACTACAACCTGTGGCCTTCCATGTCTGGGTGGGACAGCTCAACCACTGAGGGAACAGTGGAAGTACTGCCACTATGGAAGCAAGATCCGGCATGGCCATGTCGGCTAACAGCAGATGATGTGGCTGAACTATGCCCATGTGGATGCTGTTCCCACCCAACAGATGTTCTGTCACAGACATCACCTGTTCCAATGTGTCATTCATTCAATCCATTGAATTGGCAACATGGTGGAGGCAGTCATGAATGTCAGCCTATTCCATAATCAGCAACTCTAAGCATTTCTGCAGGACCTATGGGAATGTGCCAGAGAAAATAATTTGGGAACGTTTGAAAGTTAGCACTGTTGTTAGACAAATTAAGTAGTATTATGTTTAAGTAAAAAACATACATACATGTATATAAATATATATATATATATATATATATATATATATATAAATATATATATAAATAAATATATATATATATATATATAAAAATCTATATATATAAATATATAGATATATATATATGTGTGTGTGTGTGTTTATATATATATATATATATATATATATATATATATATATATATATATATATATATATATATATATATATGCATATATACACATATGCTAATAAATGTGATATGTGATACTTGAGAACTAGTGAGAAGGAATGCTGTACTTATATTCTTACATTCCAGACAGTGAACCTGAAATCAGAAGCCACCTCAGGCTATTTGAAGAAATTGCTCAAAAAGCACAAATAGAGAAAGAAATGTTGTTCTCTTGGATGCAAAATTCTATCAGTAGCTAGGGGGAGGGAAACATAATGCAGCTTATACTGATTATAGGTGGCATTCTAGCTTGTGTGAGCCTAGTAATTGTTGCCATCAAATGTGGAACAGAGAGTATAAGACATCAAGTAGTATAGGTCTTGACAGTGGACCAGGTGCATCAGGTCCAAGATGTAGTGTAATTTATGAAGTGCACTGAACCAATGAAATCCAAATACTGATAGAGACATCCACTGAACAAGAACAGCAAGCAAGTTTGTTCAGGGGAAACTGTTACAGTATTGGCATTTCAATTAAAATTGAGATGCCAGCTTACAAAATCTTCCTGGATAATGTAAGTGGACAGCTGTTTACCTAAATGTCAGAGGTGACTTGAAATAAGTTAAGAATTAATAAATCTGCAGGAAAATGCATTCCTGGACTAAAAGGGTCTCAGCTGAGACATATAAATAGTGCTTATATAAAAAATCATTTCTATATTTTCAAGTATAACAATCCATATAAATAAATATTTAATTAATTGGAATTAATTCCTCTTAAAAGGCAGAAATAAACCAGTTCTGAGATGAAGCAGCAACTCTCAGAGAGTCCACTGTTAATCCTGTTACTAGGATAAAATTAGCATGAAAATCTGTTAGCTAAGGATCAGCAGAATACATTGACCCTAGGATTCAATAAACTCAGTGTAGGCTTTGCACAAAATCTACACAGAATTTACATCTGTGCATGGTGATGTGCACTGAGCAGCAGCACTTATTGCATATTCATGTCATGCACCACGTTTAAACGTAAATAAGTGAGGTTTTGTGACTGGCAACAGCATTGCCAGCCAGGAAACCATGTCAGTGAACACAGATATCATTCCTGTTTAAATCAGAGCACTGACGGTCCACATTTTTGAGCAGGATGCCACAATGATCACCAGAGCTTCACTAATAGCTCTCACTCTCTTAATGCAAGACCTCCCATTTAAACATAAGCCCACTGACCTGCTAATATTAAATTTGAACATCCATAGTATTATGAACAAAATAGAAGAGCTTCATTCAGCTATTTCTACATATAACCCTGTCATAATGCTAATTATAGAGACATGGCTTAAGTCTGATATCAAAGGCAACTATATAACCCCACCTGGCTATAACATCCTAAGGGTAGACAGAGCAAACAAAAGAGGTGGTAATATTGCCCTACTTTACAAATCCAACTTAAAGATCCTACTCCCACAAAAAGAAGCCCCAAACTTCAAAAATGCCAAGACAATACTAGTCTCACTCCTCCTAAACCAGCACAAACATCTAAACTTGCTCGGTATCTATAGTCCACCAGGTGACAACATAAACACTCTAGAATCAATACTCCACTGGGCTTTCCACTCCCTCCACCATGAAACCATAGTCTTAGGTGATGTCAACATCGACTGGAACTTTATCGACTCCCCAACACCCACCAACCACATTAACATATAACTTCACCCAGCCCATTCAAACACCCACACATATCGATAAGACCACCAAAAGGGAATCCATATTGGACCAGATTCTCACTAATCAGGCCAACACTGCCCACCAATGTGGTACACTACCCAATTCCTCTCAGTGGCCATAACCCAACCTTTATCCTTCGACATAAACTTACATGTAACAACCCCACCTCCCTACTACAAACCCATTCCCACAAGAACTTCCCCTCAGACATATTCACAGAAACCTTACAATTCTGTAACTGGGCTCCCATTAAAACCCTCCCACTGGACAATGCAGTAGAATACTTTAACTCCACATTCCTAAGGATCCTAAATCAACTAGCCCCAATCAAATCAATTAGAATATATAGCAATCCTGCTCCCTGGTTACAAAAAAACCACAAGGACCTTACCAAAAAGGACAGAGCTTGGAAATCCTGGCAACAACATAAAACACCCACAGCTATACAAGCCTTCTTAGCACTTAGAAATAGGGCAAAAAAACAGATTAAAATAGACAAACGTAATCACTGTATATCCCTACAAAAATATAGTAGCAACCCACAACAATTCTGGGCTGCAGTGAACAATATCCTCCAACCCAGAAAAAACACCACACTACCACCAAATATACAAGGCACTAACCTTGACATAGCCTCCAACTTTAGCAACTACTTCACCTCCTCCATAGTGAAACTCTTAAATGATTGAAACCCCGCTACTGCCTCACCAACCCTCAAAGCCCAATCAAACAACATCCTAATCACCCCCCTTCTCACTCAAACCACTATCTATACCAACCATCCAAAAACTCCTAGCAAAACTCAAACCAACTACCCTTGCTGTCAACAACCTCCCCGCCGAATACCTCCAACTTGCATCTAGGGCCATCGCTTACCCAATCTCAGTACTTATAAATAGATCCATTAATGTACACTATGTTCCATCCTTATGGAAAATCTCCTACATCATCCTCCACTGATATCTCCAACTACCGCTCAATCGCAATCCTTCCAGCCCTTTCAAAAATTCTAGAAAGATGTATCCATTACCAACTCCTCTTCCATCTACTCTCCAACAACCTGCTCTCTAAAACCCAACACGGACTTCGACCATGCCATAGTACCACCACTGCCCTAATTAACTTCACCAACACCATAAACTCATACAGAAATCAAGGGAAACTTGTCTCTGCCATCTTCCTAGACCTATTCAAACCATGTGACACAGTTTCCCACAATAATCTATTATCCTCCCTCTCTGAACTCAACCTTGACAACTCTACCCTACAATGGTTCAGCACCTACCTAGATAACTGCTCTCAGTCTGTCAAATGGCTCAACTCCCTATCCCCCCCACTCCCATTCAAATGTGGTGTACCACAGGGCTCAATACTGGGCCCCTTCTCTTCAACATTTTTACATACCAACTCCACTTAGCAACCGCAAAAGCCAATATAGTCCAATATGCGGATGACACTACCCTAATCTGCTCTGTGCCCAACATCCATGTCCTACAAATCCAAGCCCAAGAATCCTTTGCAGAAATAGAAAACTGGCTAAACAGTTCTCAGCTCATACTGAACTCTAAAAAAACACAACTAGTACTGTTCCACCCAATAAAGACTAGTGACCCCATCTTCTCCATTCTCTCTGCCAATAACACCCTCATAACACCAGTTTCTGAGGCCAAACTACTAGGTCTTACAATTGACCATGACCTTAAATACAGTAAACATATATCCCTAACCATCTCCAAAGTCCACAAAAAGCTAGGATGCCACTATCATAGCAAAAAGAAAAAAAAAATCCAGAGCTGCCATAACTAGAACTCATCTCTTATCAACACTACTCTGTGCAACCCCAGTGTTAACAAATCTAAATAAAACTGACCTGAACAAACTTTCAACATGTTACAACAAAATAGCTAGGTTTGTAACCAATGCTAAATCATGCTTTCACCACTGTCAATCCTTACAGAAACTACACTGGCTAAAATTCCCAAACTTACTTCACTACCACCAGCTCAAATTAGCCCATCAAATACTATACCACCCAGATAAAACTCCTGCCCTAGTAGACCTCCTAAACTTCTATAGCACTAACAGGGGAACTACGATTCAGTAATGAAGCCCTAATTTAAGTCATTCCATGTAAAAACAGCTTAGGGAATTCTCTATTCCCTAATGAAGTTGCAAAAACATGGAACACCCTACCACCAGACCTCAGGCTACTAAACCACATAAAACTCCTTAAATCGCACCTTTATGGAAAACATTTATGTAACTGTAATGACTCTCCCTGAACCCACCTCATCCTAGGCTATCATTCATTTGCTGGCCCTGATGTACACTGCTTCACTGATGCTATGCTCTACCTTAGCAATTTTGTACATATGTGGATATCTATTAAATCTTTTAATTACTATGAAGTTCAGTTGTATTGTATTGTATTTCAATTGCATTTTTACTCTGTACTTTTCTTAAATGTTTTTGTTATCTACTTTTTACTCTCTCATACTCTGTGGAGCTTTTCTCCCCAGGACTCCACTGAAAACAGACAATTGTTGTTCAGTTGGACTATCCTGGTAAACAAATAGTAAATAAATAAATAAAATAAGACATCTGGACAAAGTACAATATAATGAGGGGACAATGACCCAGAAATAGGAATATATTTGACATATTTGCTGTATAAAAATGTGCCAGAATAACCAGGGGTTTGTGTTAAGATACATGTTCTGAACGATTTGAAGTCTGAAATGCAAACACATGTAATAGTGAGTCATATCAGTCCTGAAATCACCCCAGTGATATGGTAGAAAGCCACAAATGTGATAAGAAACACATCTGGACATTCTGTGAAAATCTGGACAGTTGAGAGGTATGAATGTTAACTATATGATACAAACACCGTACAGGTCAGTGTATCTACAGTGGTTCATAGGTTGGTACTAGGCTGTCAGCCCTAGGGCCTATACAAGCCTAGCCATAACAATTCCCTGGCTGTTTCTTCCCAGAATATTTACTTCCCTGGTTCCCTCTCTAGCAGGGCGACTGATGTGATCCCTGGGGTGAATTTCCTATCACCCATCCAATCGTCAAGGTTCCTTTTGAAGAGGGCCAAAGAGGTTCTCGGCTTGATATGTATGGGCAGTCTGTTCCAGAGTAAGGGGAGTCTCTGGGACAGGAACCTGTCCCTCCAGCATGTTTTGTTAATTGTGATGACCAGGTTTAGATCCCTGGAGCATGTAGCTCTGAGGGACTGGGAGTTTTTTAAGTGTAGCATGTCCAGCAGCACTGGGTTTGACATGGTCTTGTATGTTAAGCAGAGATTGCCTCTGAGAAGGTGATATGCGACAGACTATAGCTGAAGGTTTTTTAGATGGTCAGCATAGGGCATCTGCTTTAGGCCTGTGATTCTTTTAGTGAGGTATTTCTGTGGCCTTTCCAGTCGTTGCAGATGTCTTGTGAGGTACATACCAAACGGGGCATTGTACTCTATAATGGGTCTAGTGAGGAATGAGTACAGTGGGATAATGACCTCCTTTTTTCTGGATGAAAAGCCCTTAGTGATGAGGTGTGCGACATAGAAGGATTTCCTGACTGTTGTGGCTATGTGGTTATTGAAGGTAAGACCACTGTTCACCTGTGTCCCTAAGTCCCTTATCACACTTTCGGTGTTTAGTGTACTGCCACTTATGTGGTAATTCAAGGGTACATGGGTTTTCCCAAAGGGGATAACTATACATTTCTTGGCATTGAGCTTGAGCCCATGGCTCTGGCACCAAACATCTGTTTCTGTAAGGCCCTTTTGTAGAATATCCACATCATTCGGGGATTCAATAATGGCTCCCAGTTTGCAGTCATCTGTGAAATTTCAGAGAAGTGCAGAGTATTGTGAAATCCCATTCCTGGCATTCTGTACTGAAGTTGCATAAATGATCTGTAAAGGTACATGGAGTGCCATGTAAAATAAACACTCAGGGGAAGTGTGTTTATTGAATAGAGGCACACAGATGAATTGTAGATAATGAACACAGGGAAAGAGGACAGGTGAAACAACCTAATGTACAGCAGATGAGGGCATGCCAATGGAAGATAGTTGTAGCAGCAACACCAGTTACATATCAATATGAAACAATAGGGACTGCACAGTGAAAATATGTATTATGTGACTGTCACCCAAGGTGACATAACATTGGGGAGGATGTTTGTGTGAGATAATCAACCTTACATGAATAATGCAGTGGACACCGATCAGGGATCTGACATACAATTGGGGTAGGGTGCATTTTGTGAAGCTGTGCAAAATTATTTGCCTGAATATGAGTGTTATCTCAGCAGAGGTCTCAGGCAAGTGGGACACAGGTAAAGTCTCATGGACAACATTAAAAGAAGCAACCACAATCGTGGACAATATTTGAATAATACCACCAATAATCTCATGCCTCTGACATAACATATGTGATTTAGAGTGATCAGATATGATTCTTCACAAACACACTTGTACAACTATTATGATATGTCCACAGTTTATGAGGGAAATCACAAACATTGTCCTGGCACTGAAACATCTGGTGGGGGTGTTAGGAGGGACACTGGTATACCTGTATGTGGTATTATGAGCAATACAGCCTAGCTGACTGTTGTACATGGCATACATATATATATATGGCACAATCCAAACTGTCACAAATGTTATCCATGCCATTAATGTTGTCAAACACCTGTGTATGTATTGTGTGTATCAACAGAATAGGTAGCACATATGCATCTGGTGTAACAACTTGGTGGGTTTCCACACCATCAGACAGTAATGTGTATGCCACAAAAACAATACCTAGGTATGGCCAATAAGATGTGTGACAGCTCACCGTGACAAAGGTGGTGCATTTCAGTTACACATCAGTGGAAGATGTGTAGGGAGGTACATGAAGAAGGGTCCATTGTACTTAGTTATTGGTGTGATGAAGGCTGAAGGCTGGGAACTATGAAAGCATTATGGCCTCTGATGTGGATGTCCTTCACATACTCAGTACTTGTGTTACAAGGGAGTAGTCAGCACTGTGGCCACATGCTAGTGGATACCTTTTGAAAAGGTCCATGATGACATGTTGGTCTACCTCACAGTTGAGGAGAGTCAGGATGTGTCTATACGGGTCCCCTTCTAAAGACCGAAACGCCGATTCCCCGACGCGGAAATCACCGATGCCAGATGACTGACAGGTACGTATACCGACAGGGTGATTCGCCGACAGTGGAAAGACCGACAAGGGTAATGTGTGATCGCGACCCGGTAAGTGTGCGACAGTGACGGAGGTAGGAGTGGTCAGGTAAGTGAGTTAAGGTTAGAGTGCAGGTAGGTGAAGTGTGCGTTAGTGTCGGAGCTTGGGCTAGGGGTGGGTAAGTGAGTTAGGGTTAGGGTGCAGGTAGGTGAAGTGTGCGTTAGTGTCGGAGCTTGGGCTAGGGGGGGTAAGTGAGTTAGGGTTAGGGTGCAGGTAGGTGAAGTGTGCGATAGTGTCGGACCTTAGGGTTAGGGTTTGGGTCAGGGCTAGTGTGTATGCTATGTAGTGTCGCGTGTTGTTTACGTTCCGTGTGTCGGTGTTTTGGTGTTCGGTGTTTTGCGTTGTCGGGTTTGTGTCGGGTTTGTGTGTTGTCGGTTATTTGGCGTCGGTGAGTTTTGTGTCGGGGAATCGTCGTGTTGGTGTTTAGAAGTAGACCCGTCTATACATACATGCATCAGGTGCTGTCCCCCCAACTCAGATGGATGCAAGTTGATGTACACCCTTTTACGGGAACATAGGCCATGTGGAGGATGTGTTGAAGTGTGTATTCAACCATATCAGGAAGGTGTATGTGCTAAGTCATGCCATAGGTGATCTGTGATTTTCTCACAGTCCATTTATTCTGTGTGTTAGGCATTGATGAAGGTAAGACAGTGCATACTGCCTATCTTGATCTGGCCTTGGTTTTTGACACAATCCCTAATGCAAGTATCATTGAGAAACTCTCCCAGATGAGGATTAACCCTTACATCACCTGATGGGTTACCAAATGGCTCACCAACACAACACATATTTTGAAAGTTAGTGAATCAACCTGTACTAGTAGACCTGTCACTGTTGGTGTACCCCAGGAATCTGTGCTTGGCCCTTTACTGTTTGGAATCTATTTCTTGACAATTCAGGCAAAAGTGTATGGCCTCTGGCTTACCATGTTTCTGATTCTTGCATATTGGGTGCAGTCATTGAATCCACCAATGATGATAACCTACTACAGGAGGGGCTAACACAGACAAATGATTGGTGACAAAGCCACATGATTCACAAATAAATGCAGAAATATGTCTTTATTTTGTCCTTCTGAAAAGTGGAACTCCATGCTAATTACAACATTGACAACAGCCCTGCTATGCTGAAACCCAGTGATACAAGCACTGGGAACACATATAGATAGCAATCTGAACTTTGACCAGCAAGTGTCCACACTGTTATTGAAAGCCTATGTTGTGCACATTATGTCAAGCCATCATATTCAGATCTTAGGATTGTATGACACCACTGTACGTGAACCTCATCAGAACACTAATAGTGTATAATGCTGTCTTTTGCATGTACCTCACTAGACACGTGCAGCAGCTGTAGAGACCACAGGGGTTTCTCACCAAGAAAACATAGGACCTACAAATCATGCCATGATGTATGTGGATAGACTGAAAGCCATGTTACTGTAATATGTATCGTATAGGATGAGGTGACTTCTGCCTGACCGCCAGGCCAGTCTCCGACCCTGCCCTGGTGAGAATAGTGCATATCTATAAATCAGATATAGCTGGTGACATCAGCAGTGTCTGTTGAGGAGAATACAGTAATAACAGTGTCTCACATGCTGGTGTAAATGGCTCTCTGTAATGTCAGGCAAGAGCACAAACACACATACCCCCAGTTGACTGCAGTGAGAATAGAATCCCTACCTGTCTAAGTATACAGACTACAGAACTCAGTACTTTATATAAGCACCACAACACAAATCTGGCTTTTACAAGACTGCAGGTCAATTTATAGTGGATGACATCCGCAGGGCATGTTGGAGAGAAGATGTTGGGAGGCCTGCATAGATTCATAGGTTCATAGGAGGCCCTAGGGCATTTACAAGCTTACCCATGTTAAAATACAAATACTCTTATTAAGCATAGTTAGATGGTTGTTGTTAGCAGAGAGATTTTGTGATCAGCACATACTGGCCCTGTCCATGAGGGACATAGGTGCCATGCCTGTAGTGAATTTACAATCACCTATCCAGTTGTCAAGGTTGCTCTTGAATAGGGTCATTGAGGAGGACTGCTTCACATGCAGTTGGAGCCTATTACAGAGGAGTGGAAATCACTGGGAGATATATCTGTCTCTCCAGCGTGTTCTGTTTATGTCACAGGCTATGTTGAGAGCCCTGGGGCCTGGAGCAAGTTATTCTTGTCCCATTTGATTTGCAGATATCCAGCATTTCCAGTGGGGAAAAGTCTGAGACTACTCTGTAGGCCAGGCATAGGTCACCTGTCAGCAGCCTGCATGATACTGAGCACAGTGACAGGTCTTTCAGTCTTTCCATGTATGTCATGTTTTGGAGGCCCTGGATTCTCCTAGTCACAAACCTCTGTGTTTTATCCAGTTGCTGCTGATATCTGGTGAGTTACAGACAGAAGAGAACATTGAACTCAAATAGTGGTATGATAAGGATAGAGTACAGCAGAGCTATGACCTCCCTGGTCTTGGATGTGATGGCCTTATTTATGAGGTGTACAATGTAGTATGTGTGTCTCACTATTATGGACACATAGTGATTGAAGTGTAGATTGCTATCAACATTTGTTCCCAAGTCTTGCAACACTGTGTTTGAGCTTAGAGGGGGGTGCTATGTATATCATAATTAGCACGGATACTTCATTGCCAAAGGGGACAATGAGGCATTGTTTTCTTTAATGTCCAGTTCGTGGGTTTGGCACCAATCATTTGTCTGTGTCAGCCCCTTCAGTAATATATTTAGTTGGGGGAGTCTATATTACTGAGTCCAGTTGAAAGTCATCTGCAAACTTGTTAAACCACAGGCCATCTATCTTTGCCTAGACTTCAGAGAAATAGTTTCCAAACAGTTGAGGGCCCAGCAAAGATCCTTGTGGTATTCCACTGGTGGTAAGTAGTCTAGTGGTGGAGGTGCAGTCTCCAACTTTGACAGTATGTGTTCTGTCAGTGAGCCAGTTGGCTAACCATCTTGTAATGTATGGGTTAATTCCCAGATGGGAGAATTTCTATCTAATACCTGGATGGGGGATAGTGTCAAAGGCATTGGATAACTGAACATAGCAGGTATGTCCTGTTATTCCTCATCCAGGTCTTTGGGTCAGTATCAAAGGAGTCCACTAGGTTTAATAAGCAATATCTACCCTTGACAAAACCAAAATGGGTCAGGTCAAGTGTGTTGAAGGTCACCTATGTCCCTGTGTATAAGGTCCATGCTGATTCCTTCCCTAGCCTTGTGGATAAGGCTTATTAATCTTATGGGTCAATAGCTCTAGGTCTGCATGTTACCAAATGTATGTGCATTGCATGTCACACAGCATTTGATATTAATTTCTGTAGTGTAGGTGATATATGTGTGGAAAAAGTACTGAGATATCAGGGTTGCAGTGCTTGGGGGGAGGCAACTCATGGCTGTATTGTAAATATGTGACATATTGTTAGATAGATCCTTCAATTTGTTATATTTCCACATGTAATTTCATGTCATAGACAGGAAATGGACAGTAAACAGCAGTAATACATAATATGTACTTTTCTATAGTATGGCGAGCAGTGGGCTTATGTGATGGTTGGCAGTGTTTGCACATGAGAGATACACATTTTCAATACATTCCATGTTAGTGCATAGTTAAGCAGTGTGCAGATATGAGCTGCATTGTGAAAAGTCTGAGTTAGTACTGAGTCTATGAAACACACATGCTGCTTAACTGACTCTGTGGCAGCAGGTGTAAATGCATTGACATGCTTCTTTTTTGAGCCCAGATGATGCTGGGTTTGAATCCAGGTGTAGCTAATAATTTTAAAGACTTCTAAATAAACAGTGATAATGCAATGATATGAATTCTTTATGGCACGTGTTGCTGTGTGTTGGCATAGTGCAGCAAGGTTAAATGGCATTGCATGGAGTTAACCACAGCATTGCACTGCCACTCACCATTGCTGTGCATTGGTGTGCAATATAAAACTCTCACATAGAGGCCAAAAGGTGAAGGGATCCATTGCTTTTTCTGCTACTTTTGTGTGTTGTGTGTGATTCTATTTTGTGACCAGATTAAAGGTGTTAAAATGTGGTAGATAGGAAAGTGATGAAACGGGGAGCAAGCAGGGGGAAGATCAAAGGGAAAGCAATGCAGGAATGTGCAGGAGGGAGGTAGGAAAGAACCATAGCTGTCCATTTTTTTAAAAGTGTCAACTGAAAATATGTGCAGGATATTAACTGAATTTGGACTGTCACCTCCACAAAGAGAAGTGACAACAATGCAATCATGTTATATAGCTAGTTGGACTGAATCAAGTGTGTCAAGAAGACATGTGTCCAAAATCTAGAGCTATGTACTGGATGATTTTTTTTTGGTGGGACAGGGGGCCCATTTTTTTTTTAATTCAGTAAGAGAGGACTGCTGGGAAAGAGGTGTAGGTATGCTTGGGTCAGGTAAGTTTAGTAGGTGAGGTAGCAAATGCAAACATACAAGACAAACGAGACAAGAGACAGTGACATTGATGGACACAAAAGGTTGGGGGACACCACAGGTTCATGGACATCAAGCTTGGAGAGTATTTGTGAGAATTGAGTCCTTACCCACTGGATTGTCATCACTATCCCTTTACTCCACTGACAGCTGAGTGCTTGATGTCTCCTCCTATGGCCAATGAAGTAACAAGCATCTCCAGCCTAGGGATACACCAACGGTGTGATGCACAACCTTACGCACCATCCCTGGCAACTTCCTGCGGGTGATGAAATCACCATCTCTGCCACTGCTCCCGGAGGGTACCACTGCACTATGTTCCATAGCAGTACTACATAAGGGCACAATTAGTGCAGGGGCAGCAGAGGCAGTGCTGCCAGGTTGGCTCCCAGACATGCTGGCATCGATGGTGGAGCAGGGGCAGGCTGATCCACTGGGGCTTGCCTACCTCACTGTGCTGTATAGCATTTAGTGATATGGTTTACATTGATGACATGGAGACATTTTGATGACGCATAATAGGAAAAAAAAAGAGATACAAGGGTTGGGGTGAGAGAAAAAAGATATAAAATTAGTACTATCACTTGTGACATGCAATGCACTAATACAATTATACAACTCTTTTATCTGAAGTATTACATTTAAGTATATGTCCTAACAGATACATACTATACTGCAAATTGCTGAAAGTCAGCCTTGAAATGTGCATATATTGCACATATGCCTGTTCCAATTACAAAGATTACAGTTTACAGCAGGGCATTTGTGCTACTGGTATAGAGTTTTTAATTTAATGTAAATAATATTGAAGAAATAACATTATTGCATAGTTGTGAATTGTAGTATTTGAACCCACAGCCTCTGACTGCAGTCTACTACTGGACTCTTACATTTGGTGTGTGCTACAGGCTAATGCATGTATGCTTGCTTTTACAGTGGGGGTATGCATGCCCAATTTAATACAACTCTATAAAAGACGAAAAAAGCTATCTTTAGCTTTTAATGCTACAATAACACTACTCTTCTGCTGTATACATACCATGTGCTTCCGTCATTCTCTTCAATCAAGCAACATGAGCCTGTCAATTGAACTCATGTTCTTTGGGAGATAGAGAAAGAACAGAAAAGAACAGAATAGCATTATGGATACCAGTCTTGCCTATATTTAGCTTTTTAAGTCTTACAAGTACTCTCTTATTGTTATACTAACATAGTTGTGAGATGCCCACAATCTTCAAATTCCTCCAACCAGTGGTTGAAAGTATCCTTTTTTCTCCTGTTAGGTCATTAAAATGATGACTACATTGCTCTCCAGTGTGTGGGATACCAGTGGTACTGGATACAGCCTGGGCCAAGCAATTCCACACCTCAGACTTGTACTGGGAGCCAGAATAGTCCCCCTGTGGAAGCCTTGGCTGTGGTGCTTTACTATGAGCCCAATAAATATCCTGAACTCCTGAACACCCCATCTCTGTGCCCTAAACCTAGCACCTTCCCCTCTACCACCAGCCATGTCTATCAGCTGAACTAGAGCAATGGAAAGTGATGCTTTCCCACCAATTCCAGTATCACATTTACTGGTAGTGCTCACACCTGAGCAATGATGCCAACCATGTTTACACGATGGTTAAGCAGAGAGCAGCAGTGCCAAGCAGGGAGGAATTAAATAATTGAAATTGGAAGGTTAATCTGACACATGACATTAGTTTGAGGGGTGTCTACTGATGTATCTTGGAAATATATGTTGGAAATTGGAAGGTTACATTTGCAAACATGCACTAGGAGAATAAATGTAATGACCTGACACATTACTTTTTACCTTTATACTCTGAGAATATTTGATTTTTACACTGTGGGATTCAAACCTAGGCATAAGAGACAAAACATTTTCTTCCACAGCATTGATTTTCCATCTTTGCCACAGAAGAAGTGCTGCTCAGACATAGGAATCATACATAAATACAGCTGACAGTTTGAGCTGTTACACACGTGTGTGTGTGTGTGACTTGACAAGGTTATTGGATAAAGATCCAGTTGTGTATGTGTCTTAGGTAATTGTGAAGGCCATCCAGGTCCAGATAGCAGAATTATACTTACAGAAATATAGTACACAGCATATCCTCAGTCATACATCTGAAAACAAAATAATGGTGTCTCATCCCTCATACATATAATTCCTATTGGTTCCACTAACTAAAGTGTTATAAATGAAAATTAATATAATGGGAAGTGGAACAGCAATAAAAGCGTATGGAATATCCTGTATTATAACCCAGTCAGTCCTACACTTACACCTGTTGCCACAAAAATGTTGAGATAACAATTGTCTATTTTTCAATTCATTGTTATAACTTGCAGTTTCACAACAGTAAAAAAAGGTGCAAACTGTACTAGAAAGCAGGACCATATGTACTCCAGCCCTACACTTACACTTGCTGCCACAGGACTAGTTACATGACATTCCCTAATTTACTAATCATTCTTAAGGTCTGTGTATTACCCTCTGTTTAATGCCACTTAGTGGGTTTGCACAATGCTCAACAGAATTAATTAACTGTATCCGGTTTCAGTTTTTGACTATTTGAGTCCTGTCTGTAGGTTTTTGATGGCTGCAGCTACTGGGGAACCTTGCTAGCCACCATACAGTGCCACTAAGCGCAGTTGTGTGATGAAATTCAGAAATTGCAACAAAGTATTTTTTTTTACCTTTGCCCTTTTGCAGACACCCTATTTACAGGTATTCTGCAGGTGTTCTGTCTGTTTCCTGGGTGGGCCAGTAATCCAGTTTGCTCACTGCTGTGCTTCACCCAAATGAGATAAGCACAGCCAAACTTGACATTAATTTTCCTCCCTTTCCTGTGATTGCACTAAGTGGTGCATTGGGCAAACACTGCCCCCTCAAAAAAAAAAAAAAAAAAGAAAGAAAAGAAAAAAGGGACAAGTAGTCAAATGAGGAAAATAAATCTATGACATGCACACTAGAAAATGTTGGTACACATGAGATATTTCTACATAGGTCTGCATTTGAACTCTTACTCCAATGAACCTTCAGAACACACGAAGGGTGTCTTAAGCCCTCTTTACCACACAAACAGCTTTGTAGCAAGGAACTGAAATCATTCTGCATACAACTAACTGCAACATAATCAACATCATTTACAGTAATATGAAACCATACAACTGTTATTTGTACATTTATTATTTTTGGATGTACTGCACTAAGTGATCACACAACTAGTTATAAGTATTGCTCACAAATATGCAGCTCTGTCTTACCTCTCTGTGTCTGTTGCTCATTCTTCTCTTATCTGACCAGTAATCTGAGACATGCAGTCTGTAAGCCATTCTATATCATTGGCCTTAAAATGTGTGAGGATATTAAATGGCAATAATATAATATGCAGTTGCCAACAAATGAAGGATAGGTTGGGTGTTAATAAACAGAACCTGTGAATTGTGCACTGCTTACCTACATTTCCAAACTTACATCTAACACTTTGTAAGTCTAATCTGACACACCCACTGGATGTAGGGCAGCCTGCGGTGCTTTTGTGTTTTCCTTCTCCCAACCAGTAATCATTTACAGTTGAAACCCATTAAAAACAAACACTGAGGGAGTGCCTGCACTATGTTTACATGTCCGACACAGAGCCAGGTATTTGAGAACCAGCAAGTCTAATGAGTTCACACCTGATTTGCATCTTCAACATGCTAACAGCCCTGAATCTACACCATAAAAAGGCAACCATGTAGCTAGGAAAACTGAAGTTGAGACTTGTTTATGTGGAGAGCACAGAAAAGAGGCTATTACTTTGGGATATATCTGCACAGAGGATTACTGAACTTGAGAAGGTCTGCTTGCATTTTGTCAGCTACATACTGCATATGCTGGGATGTAATTAAGAAAAATCTGTAGCAAAGGCTATTGCACTTTTATCCTTATGCATTAGTCAGAAGTGGGCATGTTTGTCAGAGCATTTCACAGGTATACATTATGGCAATACATTTATTGATTTACTTAATTTGTTTACCGGGTAATGTCCAACTGGGCATGAAGCCCATTTTCAGCAGAGGCCCGGGGAGAAAAGCTCCATACGTACAAATAGACACTATTGAACAATCAAGTTGAACACATATTAATTAAATTAACAATGTACAAAGCAAAATCAGTATAGTAACTAAATAAGTATAATTAACAAATTTAACAAAATTGGCACAATTTGAAATGAAATTAACAGCATGACTTAATAGTGAGAACAGTGTGATACAGATTGTCAAGAAAAAACAATGCAGTTTGCATAACAGACAAAGCAGTATATGTGTTTACATTGCTAACTGAACTAGAGTGTTGAACCAAGTTAGCCTTCAGCAGATAACCATAGCTGTGAGCTAGTTTAGGGTGATGTAAGGGAGTAGTAGGTGGCCTTAAAATGGAATGTTCTGTGTTAAATCTGTAGACATGTTTCATGAACAGTTCATATGATAACATGTTTAGCATTTCAAAGCTGGTTTGTTAGCAAAATGTGTCATTTGCCTGTTCTTTTGTGTGTGGTGGGGGTAGATCTGCATTTCTGTTATGGCACATGCAATGACATGTTGCTATTGTTACTCTCTTTTGTTTGCATCCAGCTTGTTATTCATATTTCAGATCTGTAGGTTGTTTTATGTTTCTCCAGTGAGTAATACTGAAATGCTACCTTTTCTGTTTTATCTGGGAATAGTCATTTTGTAGTTATGGGATACTTATGTGTATTATCCTTCTGTTGTCTTTTAGGACAACTGTAACTATGTCACCCAGGAGTATCAATCATCGAAGACCACCCTTCACTGATGCTGAAAATCAGGTCATTGTTGATACTTTTAGGCATCATGGTGCCTTCCTGCTTGAAAGGCGATGAGGAGATATGTCACGCAGGATGCAAATTGTCGATTTTAATGCTATGGGTAGCCACAGCAGGACATATGAGCAGGTGTGCCATAGGGCCACTGGCATGCTCTCATCTGCATGGATAAGAGCAGCTGCAGTGGGCCATGATCGGATATGTACTGGGGGCCTGCTACAGAGCCACCACTAACACCAAATGAAGAGTTCCTGTCCACTGTCAGGGATCCAGACAGCTCCCAGGATAGTGCAGAACAGCATTTCCTCAACATTGGCACTACTGTTTCAGGGACAGCAAGCATGTCCCAGGAAGAGCTTTCAGGTAGGCTTTTGTATATCAATTGTTGAATACTGCTGTATAGTAAAAATTTAAATCAGTATGTTACATCTGTTTCACAAGAATTTTTTTAGGGTGGATTGAAAATTGCTACAGTTAACACCACATTCTGATTGATTAGCTTAGGTTGGATTTGTCATCCAAGTTCTTGTTAAAAGTATAGTTAATGAACATATAAAGGGGAAAAATATCACCCCCTGTGTTACTGTTAATTGTGATTATGTCATTTTTACCTTTTGCTTAACTTCCTCCAGGACCATCATCTGCACATGGTAAGCCAAACATTTTTATGTCAGTACTGATGAGCAATTCAAAGAAATATTTTAGTGTGTGATGTTGATGTCAGGACTGTTGTGTGTATTGCTGTACTGTCTAATAGTGGCAGCACTGTTATTTTGTTTGCATATATTGGAGTATAGTAGTTTAGGTATTAATTTTTCCTGTGTTTGTTGCTTATTATCACAGGTGATCCTGATAGTGGAAGTGTGGGACTTCTGCCACCTGATGTCAGAGTATCAGCAGACTCTGATGATGATGGTAACCAAAAAGAAGCACAGTTAGGGAGGTGCAAAGGTTTACATACAGCCATTCCATCGGACCCAGCCAGTAGGCCTACACCTACCCATTCCATTGAACCCACAGATATTGGACAGGTGGAGAGCAAGACAATCGATCAGGGAAGTGTGGTTACTGTTGCTTCAGCACCTGTTGACTCTGGCCATAGCCAAAGTGTGGGCAAGGTGCCACACAGGAGGGTTGTTAAGGGTGCAAGGAGGAGGCCTGCTGTCCATTCTCCAACTGATCCAGGTGTCTCTTCCTGTGCCACTCAATGTATGTTTAAGGCCATCATGGAGGCACTGGCATGTTCCCATAGGTGCTCCAGAGAAATACTTATGGTTGTAGATCTGGCATAGGCTGAAATATGTGACTGCCTCCATCATGTTGCTGATTCAATGGATCAGATGAATGACACATTGGAATGAGCGGTGCTATTGATGGAATGTTTGCTGGGAGGGGGGTGGCATCCTCGTGGGTGTAGGTCAGCTACATCATCTGCTGTTAGCCATTGTGGCCATACCCAATCATACTGCCATAGTGGCAGTACTTCCACTGCTCTGCTAGTAGGTGAGCTGTCTACACCCAGATGCAGCAGGCCATGGGGTCATGTTCCTGGGCGTACTTGTGAGGGGAGCGCATCCAGCAGACATCAGTCACATTCAGGTAGCAGCAGTGCATCTGACCGTGGGCATGGAAGTGCCAGACCAACTCCTGGCAGAGTCAGTTTTTGTGGTTGGGAACGACAACAATGAACTGCCACCTCGACCATGCATTGCTCACACCTGTCCAAAATACCAAGCTGTAGAGCTAGAACAGACTTGGCTGTGTTTATGCTGATGCTCACGCACCAATTTCACATGGAGGACCCTGCAGATGCACACACACAACAGTTACATGGTTCAGCTGTGCAGCTTAAAACTCATTTTGTCTCACTGGCCATTTGTTGGTTTATCCAAATGTCTGCCTGCTTTTCTTTCTTACTCACACACACTCACTTTCTATTAATGTAGACCCTTCTCTGTTCCCCGGGTGGTGCCTTAATTTCTATATGTGTTCTATATATGACACCCAGTACTTCAGGGTAGTGTGCTACAGGGTAGAACTCCTGCATAGTTCTGGCCTTATCCTCAAGAGTATGAGGAAAATATATGTGGTCACTGGCAAGTTGGAGCATAGCATTCAAGAACTGATGGAGGATCCTGGATGCTGATGCCTGTGACATCTCCAGCATGTCCCCTGTTGGTCTCTGAAAGGTACCTGCTAAGATTCTAAGTGCTACACATACCTTTGTCTTCATTGGGATGGGTTCCTTTCATTTTGCCCTGGCTCTGAGTTGAGGACAACAGAGGATGCACAGTTCCTGTAGTGTGACCCTATCTACCCTGTAGCACTCTACAATTTCCACATCATGTAGGTTGTGATAGGTTACCCAGGGTCTGAAAACTCTTCTCCTTATTGGCCTTAGTCTATTAGTAGCAGCAGCAGCATAGATTTCAGCCTGTTGCACATACACATGAATTAAAGCAACAGCAGCCCCTAACATTGGTTCTGTGTAGACTCCTTTCTGTAGCTGTACTCCAGTAAGTTTTGGAATTCTCAGGAAAAACAGAACTGAGTCTACAAGGTTGCTTTATAGCTTATTGAATAGATTCTCCATCTTGAATTGGTTGATTAGCATACAGTTCAGCTGCTTAGTACAGTAGTGTGTGTGTGTGTGTGTGTGTGTGTGTGTGTGTGTGTGTGTGTGTGTGTGTGTGTGTGTGTGTGCATGTGTGCATGCGTGCATGCGTGCGTGTGTGTGTGTGTGTGTGTGTGTGTGTGTGTGTGTGTGTGTGTGTGTCTGTGTGTGTTTATCATGCTGTGACACTCACATGGTGTAAATGGATGGTGTAGGCTTTATAGAATCCAGCTGTGATACTTCATATTCAACTGTAGCACAGTGAATATTTTGTTAGGAACATTTCATAACACATGTTAAACTGTAATTGTCTGTCAGAAACATTCTTAAAAGTGTGTATATGTATATTTATGTGTGTGTGTGTGTGTGTGTGTGTGTGTGTGTATACACACACACACACACACACACACACACACAAATCATAACAACTGAAATAATACATATGCATATATGTGTGTGTGTGTATATATATATATATATATATATATATATATATATACATATACATATATATATATATATATATATATATATACTCACATATATATATATATATATATATATATATATATATATATATATGACAGAAACATATGAATTGCTTTTACTTTGTATGCTGTCTAAATGTGAAGAACAGAAACACATGTCCTGCCTTCTTCTGTAAGGTCTTCAAGATACGTGACAAGTTTCTTTCTGATTATATGAAGTTTTTTTATCAGCTGTTGTAGTACTTTTGTATTCTGCAAATTCTCATTAAGTCTGTTACTGATTAGTACAGTCGGACAAATATCAAGTGTAGTAATAATCACCAAATAACACAAATGGAATGAGTAATTGATGTGATATTAAAGCTAAATTAATAGGAGCCCATACAGCAGCAATAGCATTTTGTTTAAAAAATAAGATGCTTCAAGCATAATTTCTGAAGCTAGCTCTGTGACCAGAAGGGAAGAACAAATAGTATCCATTAAAACATACAAACTAAAATATATTTTAAGAGCAAGCACATATGTAAATTGTAACTATGAATATAAATACTGACATACTCAACTATAATATTTGTCATTTGATTTGAAGTTAACAAACTGTACTAGCCCAACTGTAGTACTTTGTTATTTAATAACTTGTTTTTATCCTCATATATTAAATTCTTATTCATTTTTCACCACCCAACCAAAATATTGCCTATAACTCTTCCATTTTCTTGCATAAAAGACATTGTATTTTTCCACAGTCCTGTGTCCTTCTTGCTCATCATAACATTATAGACGTTTT